>NW_026935564.1:0-65925 GCF_032062105.1 Saccostrea cuccullata
CCCCAATGAATATGTGAGTTTTGGAACTGGAATGTCAAGATTATTAATTGTACAACTGTTTGTTGAAATGTATTAAAAGGTAAATTCAAGATTATAGCGAAGCCAAGATAAGAAAAGTATGAAAGCTGAAAAGATTACGCCACTTTTAATATGTATATACATATATATCTTTGTATGGCAATCAAAAAAAAGGGCAAAAAAAATAAATACCAAGACTAAAATGAATATCAGCATAAAATACACACTTTCGAAATAGAAGACAAAACCAGATATCGGTTGACACAAAGGATGACTGCATTTAACGTAGTCCTTTCAATTGTCGCTAGGGTTTGCTGTTTTGAACGATAAGTCGTTGCTGAAACTTTTTTAACTGTTTATACGCAAGACAGTTTTTAGCATTTCCCAAGTCGTTTCTTTGCTTTCAATAGAATCCAGTGGTTTTAAAATTTAGTACTAATGTTAAAACTTTTACTGTATAAATGCGGACACCGTTTAAGTAGATATAAGTAAAATTTTTAATTAAGATAAAAAGTGAAATCTACCCTCCTTCTTAGTTCTAACCTGATTAAATGATTATACTCGGTCGTTCTTCTTCGTGCTAGGTAACACAAATAAGATAAATAATTGTTGCATTTACTTGTAAAAATATATATATTTATATAGGAAGCGCAAAGGTGCGCACAAAAAACATGACATTATATTTTCTTCTTCATAACAATCGTCAAAGAGAGTTAAAAATATTGAATATAGTCTGTTCCCCATTCATTTGACCCTGTTATTTCAGGTAGAGTGAAGGCATTCTCTTTCTTTTGGTCAACGCTTTTGTGTACAAAACAATGTAAGGAACCCTTTTGTGTACATAACAATACCAATGCTGAAGTATGCTATATGTCATTCCTATAAACGATAACTCATAAATCCTCACTTAGTTGGTCATTTTTCACACCTGAGTTACCTGTCCTTAAAACACAACACACATTTCAATTATAAATAATAAAAAATTTCAATTGAACGTTTAACGTGTACGTCAAATTTAACGTCAAAATAAACCTATAAATCTATCAATAAAATATTTTTTACTATATATCAATCATGAAAGAAAATTGGGATTTATGTGGGCTTGGCTGTGATTGTGCTTTTAAATCTTGACGTCAATCACTTTTATATAGTATTTTTTTAATTAACCCGATTTAAATGTTAAAAAGATTTTAGACTAAAATACCATCCCTTAATGTTTATTTCAGTTTTCATTTCATATACAATTGATTGTATTTTTTATCAAAGAGCAGAATTTTCGTTTGATTCTGAAAATTTTATGGATGAATTACAGACATTCTCAGTATTTAACAATTGGCTATATAACATCTTCCTATATAATGTACCTTACATGTACATTATTTACAACTACGATATAAATACATGTATTGCCCATCCATGTAAGTAATTAAATGTAAAACATGACTAACTAAATGTTCAAACACACTTTTTAGCATGCTACTGTAAAATGATGGAATTTTGTTCTCACAAAATTACTGAAGAAAGATGTGGTGAATAACATACTCAAAGTGACAAATGGTTACAACAGAGAGAGAGTGTAAGAAGAAGCATTTTCCTCCCTTTATTCACGGTTTTGTCTGTTAATCTCCTTTACAACACAACATTACTAATGCAAATATGAAATACTGTTAAATGAAGAACACATACACAATGTAACTGTGTATAAAGTTGAAAAGAATTGTCCTCATTTGTACGGAGATTGAAATTATGACCCCCGCATTTATGAATATCCTATTGCAGCAAATACATACTTTTATTTATTGTAACAATAAAGTTGTAGATTAGATGATTATCATTCTTGCAATTCAAAACAAAAGTGTCTGTTTTAAAAAATTTTATCAATGTGCAGATTTGATATAAATTGAAATAGATGAAGAGTTTAATGTTTGATATTTTGGAGTTAATGTAAATACATGAATTTTCATTTTAGCTTTAGAAGCAACGACATTGAAAGAAATGCGTACAATATCATGATGTATGTACATCTAATGCAAATGGATGTATCCCCACGGCCACATCTGTCTCGTTTGAAAATAAATGACAAAAAGAAACTACAATTATTCCATTTATATCACAGGAGAGTTGAACAAACACCATTTTTTAATGAATTAAAATTAAAGAAATATAAATTAAAAATCATAACATATTCTTTTTTGTGTCAACAAAATTGGATTAAAATTGTGTATTCAGGTTTCATGTGGTATGGAATGCATGGCATATGTATATGGACTAAACATAAAATCTTTCAGTAATTTTTTCCTGATACATATAAAAAGAGTAGTCAATATTTATTCTGCATTCATGAATTTCAAAACTAAGGACTTACCTCCGGGATGCTTAATGGCTGTAAATACCAGTATATTTGCACTGTAAATGAGTTTCGCAAACTTGAATGGTCTGCGACGAAATTGGAAGGGGTGACGACACTGGAATCTGACTGAAATACAATGGAATCTTACTGACTTCAAAAATTGCGAAATCCAACAAAAATCTACATTTAGGTGCTTTTACATATGAGAACTTTTAAATTTTAAGAAAATATATATATTTGTTCAAGCAAAAGCAATATTCCAATTTAATTTTTTTAATGTGTATTCTGTAATTTCATATAAAAATGATGCTGTTATTGCTTATAACCTTGTTTTTGAAAATAAAATTATACGCCGGGAACGTATTTATTGAAAAGGGGGAGGGGTAATGAAAAAATGAATATTAAATGAAAAAAAAATCACTTTAAAAATTATACAAAAAATCATGAAGATTATTTTTACTACCAGCATACCTATGATATATATCATAGATTTTACCAAAATTAAACATAGGTTTTTTCACAGAAAAAAAAATTTTAATAATTATAAAATACGCAATATATATCAATGTATGTATAAAATTTCATCAAATTTATATTTTTTTCAGTGGCATTTTTAAGTCTTTAAAAATTGTTTTGATGATATGTATTCAAAAAGATGACTATGTTTTTGTGTTAAATGGTATGCAAGGAATAAGCCATATGATTTTTGACATATTAATCTAATGGTTTTTTTGAATATATCAAGGTTTAAGTAGTTCATTGATTAAAAATTTTCTCTCCTTGTAAACAAGTTAATCAGCTGGGTATAATCACATGATTTCCAAAAACCACGTCTTCAGTTTGCTTGTTTTGTCCAAAATATGCATACATGCATACATATTTTTAATGTACTAAATATACGAAAACCGAAAATGGAAAATTAAACGGCAGAATAGTGTACAGGAATTTTGTTGGGGTAAGGTGTGTTATACATCTTAAAAAACATTTTATATCGTACATTTCAATTATAAATCAAAAAAAAAAATTTGCAATGATTTAATTAAATGTATGCAAAGGATACCGCACGAGAGTGGATTCTTGATCAAAATTAATATGCTATGTTTTATAAAATGAAACCCGTGATTTTTCACATTGTTCAATTGTCAAAAAAATGTCATTACTCAAAGCAATGCTATTTCGCTGTGTACTTTCGAGATTTGCGATAAAAATTCTCCACAGGGTAAACAACAAACAAACAAACAGTGTCTTATTAACAGCGTTTTAGACCGATATGTCATAAAAGCGTGTTTAGTTTTAAAATATTCTGAAAATTATCATATTAACTACTTGTGTATATTTGTGTATATTTCTTAATATTTCTTGGTGTTTGATTGATACTTATCCTTACTGTCAAGATCTTAAATTTATCCCTGAAGAGCCATGGCCAAACATTTGAGGTTAATATTTTCTAAAATGTTTCTGCAAAGTACCATGTCTTACAAGTTTCAAGAGCACCTGTGTTTTCCGTGTGTGTACAGTGATCCGTGAACGGTAAGTAAATCGAACACACTCGATACAACGTAATCATTAAACCCCCCGCTTGAAAAATGGAAGGGTATATAGTAATCGGTATGTCCGTCCGTCTGTACGTCCGTCTGTCTGTTACGCTTTGGAGTACCCATCTCATCCGCAACTTCTCTTATACCACTGAATTAAATTAATGAAACTTTCACAGAATCTTTATTACATATTGCCATTGTGCACCTCCTATTTTTCTTTTCGATCCGACACATATTTTCTGTTTCCCGGCCACAGCAAAGCATGGACTTTGGCATTATAACCATATTGGAGGCGGGGGGTATCATTTAGCTCATTGCTCACAATACCTCTAGTTTAATATACAATAACAGAGCTAATAGATAGTTCAACGAATAAAGCATGAAACTAAAGTTATATTTTTATTTTAAAAAATTGTATTTCATTATTGAAATCTAAACAGGCATACCTATTTAATTTTTAAAGAAGAGCGAGAAATATGTAAAGTTAATAATTTAAAGTTTTTTGTACAATAAACAAAAAATTATCATTGTAAAAGCATGAAGATTGAGTCTATGATTTTTTTTACCTTTGCTTTTGTTTTCGCAAACAAAAGTCTTATTCTTGGTACAAGAATCCGGGTAAAATTTTCCATCTGTAAAGTTATAGTAGATGCACACGATTTCATCTATTGGTCTTGGATCCGTTTTTTTTACATCAAGTTTGAATGGTTTACAGTTCAGGTGCAAGCTTTCATTGCTTGATGACCGCATAATTGCTCCAATCCAAACATCAGAATAATTGCTGGAAAATACAGGTACTATTACTCTGTAGATCATTTTATTACACACTTAGTAATAAATACAGGCTTTTTGCATATGGCTGACGTCATAATAGCCGTATCAGCCCCGCAAATCCATATCAGCCCTGCAGGGCTGATACGGCTATTGTAACCTATATCAGCCCCGCAAATCCATATCAGCCCTGCAGGGCTGATACGGCTATTGTGACGTCAATATCACACCCTTAGTAAATTAAACCACAAAAACAGTTCTTGTGATCGTACACAATTTTTGGTGGGTTCATATTCTCTTAATTTTAACTTTTTGAAAATAAGGTTAAAGTTAATTTACAAATACATGTATAGGTTATTTTAAATTACGGATCGAGTGCATTGAAATAGAATTAGAAACAAACCCAAATCGTATGAGACAATAGATCATGTATATTTCTGTAAGAAGTTCATGCATGATTATTTACTTATTTTCTTCTCAACTTAACGTGTTCTGTATTTTATTACTAAGTATGTAATAAATATAATAAAACATACCCTTTTCCACATCACATCCTGTATCAGCCCTCGACCAATATCAGCCCTCGGGCCTTCGGCCCTCTGGCTGATATTGGTGTCTCGGGCTGATACAGGATGTGATATGGAAAAGGGTATGTATTATTCTCTATATATTCTCGCGACGCCTTATTAACTTAAGCTATTTGGTATTTATTAACAAGACAAAATTTTCGCGAGCTGTGGTTTCTGTTGTATATGAACATTAATAATACAAATATACGCAAGAAAATTTTCGCGAGCAGATAGACTCACGTACGTAATTACGCGAAAATAACATGATTTAGAGTATTCTATTCTATACATATATTCACAGTCCCTGTGACATAGCTTTGGTCAACGCATTTGATGTTCTAAGATCACATTTTAAAACAAAATATGACATTTTTGTAAAAATCGAATTCTCAATTCGTGTGTACGGAAAAAAATTAATGAACTGATGGTCGTTTGTGTATCTCGAGTTAAAACTCATCATTACTGATCTATTTACCTAAATTACGGGAATACTCAAATACTTATCAAATGTTTTAAATCATCATTTCGCAAGTTCAGTTGTCGATACAATGTTATTGTGAGCAAAACCAATCTATTGGTCGGTCAAATACTGACTGTCTTCCTCATAATAAATTGTATTTAACATGTATATACTCCGAAATTTCTTCGGATTTTCTCGGTTACCCGATGATGAAACTTAAGGAGCACACGGCGGTTGTGAACGGTCGACAGGGGATGCTTACTCCTCCGTGTCAATTGATCCCACCTGGATGTTTTTGGAGGTCCATCTTTGCACAGTTCCCGAGTTGTATAATGTTTAATTGGGCTTTGAGCGTAAATACATAGAGGATATTCAATGTTTTGTAGTTGAATATGGAATTTATTTTGGGACAGGATTTTTGATATTTACACGAGTGCGAAGCACGCGTGAAAATATCAAAAAATCCTGTCTCACGAGTGAAATAAATTCCATATTCAACTACAAAACATTGAATTTTCTGTTTATTACATTTTTAAAAAAAATTCTTTGATTTTTCCTTTGCCTCTGTCTTTATTAACCCTTTCGACGCCGAATAACGTTACGACTAATACGTCAAGGATGCCGTACTATGACGTCAACTGAGACGTAAAATAGTTGCGTCAGAAAAAAAGCGTCAAATTCCATTGATAATGAAAAAGCACCTGTTTAACCAAGGTAAAAGGATGTAAGGAAAATGCTTACAAAAGAATCATATTTATTCCAATGATTTTAATATCAGTACAATAAAGTAAGCAACCATTAATCCTATAGCCAGCAATTGCAAGGAAAGACTTTAGACAGTACAAAAGAGACCCCAACTCTTTTTTTAAAAAAATCTTTATACTAAATGATTATGTTATTAATTTATAAGTGCCGTATATTAGAAAACAGACCCTTATATAACCTGGTTACTTTCTTAATGCAAATATGCATAACTTAATTTATTTTTAAATATAATAATTTATATCATTTTTCCAGTATTTGATGAGCATTTTAATAATTAAGAATCTTCAAAACAAAGTTGGCGTGGCTCAATGATAATGTAATTTGTCGTTGCGGGTCTCGAACTCAGTACGTTTCTAAACAACCAACATTTTTAAGTAAATCTTTATTGTGTTGATACAATGCCTCCCCCCAAATACCATGAAAAAAGAGAGAAGTCCGAAAATTAGGGCACCGCGGGCCATCCCCTCGCAAAAAAATCGATCCCCATATAATAGAATAAATATAACTTTCATGTTAATGAGCTCATGGTGTATAAAATTGGTTTTTCAGGGTTAAATCATAAATAATAAAATCTTTTCTACTACCACGCGGAGAAACATAAACACCAGGCTCATTTACATAATGAAGTTTTGTTTTGAGACAGTTTATTCCATATTTAAAAATTAAATATCATTAATTAAACATGTATTTATATTTATTGGAGTTTTTTCTCAAGTAAATCAGACTGTATCAAAAGCAGTAATGATAGTAATGCTGCTGAACTGAGGAATAATAGATCGACATTTATGTCATTTTTTTTTGGGGGGGGGGGGTTAACACTTGGACACAACAATCGAACATCATCTCAAAAACGTTATAGAAATTGGTTTCTGTAATATATTAATAGATTCCAAATGTCGGAATGACTTGGCCATTCGCGATCATATTCCCAAATACAAATTCTCACCTGCTTGACAGAAAAATACGTCATGCTTTAGCATATGAGCTCGACTTCTAATTGTAAATTAATTGAAAAATTAAATTGTATCATTACGCATGGTTTGAAATAATGAACTTTCTAAATTCCCGAAATTTATCATAACGCGTCAGATTAATCAATAATATTTCTATTTAACGATTGTCTGGATTCCAACTCAGATTTATGAAAAGTTCTAAAATGAAAAAAAATGTATAGTTTGATCAATGATAGGTGTATTGCAGTCATTTGACGAAATCTACATGTAGTGTACAGTGTAGTGTATAGTGTATTTGATTAAGGAAACACTGTCTAGTTAGTATAATATGCCAGGGCATCAACGATAATTGATGCCCCTGGCGTACTATACTAACTAGACAGTGATTCCTTATATTACCATTTCATTGTGAAATAAAATTGTAGATTTAGATTTTTAAAATGTAGACATGGATTAAAATTACAAGAGGACTCCCATACCAATTTCAAAAGTCCTCGCCTACTGATGTCAAATACAAGGACAGCCGCCCGAGATTTCCATGCATATTTGGCCAACTTAGCTATTGACATGCCTAATTACCATTCCGGTAGAATTATAAAGGAATCAACACCACTAACTTTCAAACAGTTATCACAGAGAAAAAAATAAAAATGGAAATGTAATGGCGTGAGCTTACCTGCATGCAATCGTGGCTTTTCATATTTAGGTAAATTGTGTTGGAATGTACGTATTTATTTACGTCTAAAGCAATAATTAAATAATTCGTATAGCACTAGTGTTAATAATTTTTTTTGTATGAGGCCATGCAGATAGGTATATCGTTTAATACTACGGCTCTAAATGGACTCTCTTCAAAGGCATCTTAACCATTTTGTTAATGCAATGTTACACTATCTCGGAATCTCGAAGCTTTTTATCTTTTGTTTGTTTAGCGTCCACACTAAAGTTAAAAAAAATTTCTATCTGAATAAAAAACACACAAGAAAACATTGATGTAACCATCAATTGTCGCCCGGGAAATAAATAAAGTAAACAATGGAAATGAGTTTTGATCATCAAACTGCTTCGAAAAGTGTGAAAAAGGTAAATGGAGATGATAATCGAGAATATTTTGAAAACTTATAATCGGATGAAAATCGAAAAAAAAAAAAACGATACCCTTTAAGTTTTAAAATTCATCAATTCCTCAAATAAATGTTGGCTGCATAAAATATATATTGAAACCATGCAGGCACATACATCGCCTATATTCAAAATATGTATTTCACTTTAAGAATATAAAACAAACGTACTGTGTAGAGTTCGTTTTTATGCGGCAAGTAAAATTCGGAGTTCTAAAAAAAGGGACCTGTCGTTTTTTGGTCTGTGAATAATAAGCAACTTTATATATTAAACATGAAAAACATATATAACTTTACAGATTCACCTCATGGAAGTAAATATATTATGTTTCTCGTAATTTATAAAGGGGAAGAACATTCTGATTAACAATCTTTTTAACATTTAGAAAATCTTTGTTTCAGAATAACTTCTCCCACCTCAATCCCCATACACCAAGGCTTAAACTTATATGTATAGAGCAGCCCGGTCCTCCGGGCTGCAATAATGAAATGGAAAAGCACAACATGGGGAATTTCTCATCATCGTCTGGGAATATACTTTGTATCAAATATAAACTACTAGTGTAGCGATCTCAAAGTGTAATCTCTATGGCAAAAATTTGTATTTATACATTTTCATAGTGTGTTTGTTTTCAAATATACCTAAAAACTAATTCCGAGTGTGTCCGCTAACGCTAAACATTTTTTTTTTTTTTTTTTTTGCAACGAAATAGAACTTGCAGAAAAGCTTAAGGCTCATAAACCCTCTGCTCACTTATATAAAATGTTGCTTTAATTATAACCTTAATGATTTTCCAAAAAAGTTCATAAAGGAATACATGTGTATGTAATAATAGACATCTATGTCATTAGAGTTATCTCTCTTATCAGAGTATCGATGTACCTTAAAGCTGACATGAACTCTTAAAAAGGCATCAGTTTTCATCTTTGTACGACTTACTACATTCCTGTACGCCCTTGTCCGACATATTTGTTCGATTCCGCCATATTTAATCGAAGATTTTTGGCCACCTGTACCTGCTATATATAGCCTTGACGAATTGTTTCACTTGAGTGATTCTCTAGTCTGGCTGTCGACATGTACACATCTCCGATAGCATAGTTTTTAAAAGTCCATAAACGACCAATACATGTTTGAAAAGTAAAAAATCAACAAAAAATAGAACTATAAAGAATTAAATTATTTTTGAATGCATTTGCTGCAATATAAAAAGTACACTAACACGGAATACATTTATGTACAGCAAAAATCCATGCAGGTCGAGAAAACGTGTCAAACGCAGTGATAAAACATTTACCTGAATACTGCTATCGTTACAGGGATGTGCACATGTCGAAAGAAATATCCTATTTGACTTTTATTGAAAAATGCATCTCAGAAGTCATGTAATCCATTGCTAACTCAAAAGTAAAAGATGCTTGGACACACGTGGCCCATGCCGATCATTTTATTTGCTCAGGGAAAATATCAAAGGTTGAAAGCTCATTTGGGTTGATTGATTTTTTTTTCAAAAATAAACATTGCTCTTGTTTGTAAATGTAGTAAATAAAAATTATGATTATACATGGTTTAACATCATTAAATTTATAATAGAGCATGCATGATTACGAATCAATCGCACCTTTTGAAGATATTTTCCTGTGATAGGAGGGGGAGTGTGGGGGGGGGGGAGTAATAAAACATTCATATTAACACTCTCATAAAAATAATTTATGAAAAACGTCTGAAACAAATTAATCATTATCGAATAAATAATGTGTATATATAGGCTTTATTAGACCTAATATAATTTGATTTAAAGTTATTTATAATTTTATGCACAATGAAAGAAAAAAAGTGAGCAAGTTCACATACCCCACGCTCCCCCAAAAGTCGAAGTGCTGAAATTCCCAGAAAAGAATAAAGGAATCGTAATTTCCATTACATGTAATATGCTCATCTATACACATCTGCAAAGTTTGACGAAATTGTGTGCAGCGGTTTATGAGGAATTGCGCTGATAAATTGCTCATCTCTATATTCAAGATATGGCCAAAATCTATATGTAAAAGTGCGGAAATTCCCTAAAAAAAAAATTCGGAATTTTCTGTTGATGTGCAAATCTACACACACATTGTCTCCTGTAAATATCTGCAAAGTTCGACAAAACTCTGTGCAGTGGTTTATGAGAAGTTGCGCTAACCAAAAAAGAAAATAAAGACTGACTGACGGGTCAAAAACATTATACCTCACGCAACTTATTGCGGGGGGTATAATAAATGAGTTTGATTCTGTGGTGCAATGATAATGAAAATAAAATTTAATGTGAATTAAATTTCTAGACATAAATAATTAATGATTATTAGAAAAATCATAGGAAGAGAGAGCAAACTTCCCTTGAGAATTCCACATTCTACCTACAATTAGCTTTTTACAAATTTTCTTTTTTTGTCTGTTGTCCAGGTTCGACACGTACGTTTAAGAAGGTATTTGAGAAAGTTCCCAATCCTGTGATGTATATTTCACGTGTATTATATCCCCCGCTTGAAAAGTGGGAGGGTATATAGTAACCGTTATGCCCGTCCGTCTGTCCGTGCGTTTGTATCATACGCGTTGGGGTACCAATCTCTTATCCGCAAATCATCTTGTACCACTTGGTGAATTTTAATGAAACTTTCACAGAATCTTAGGTTTATTACATATATATTACATGTACCATTGTGCAAATCTTATTTTACTTTTCAGGGGTGTAGCAACGGGGGAGGGGGAGACCCCCCCCTTACTTTTTCCGCGACCTAACTCACACTATAGGAAATGTTGATTGAAGGTGTGGTTTTGTTTTGTTTTGTTTTTGCTTGTCAACTTTTTCAGGTAATGAAAAAAAAATCTCTGCCTGGCCAACACTTTAAATTACGGTGCTACGTGCCTGCTCTTTGATTCGACACATATTTTGGGTTTAGCGACAACAGCAAAATATGGACTTTGTCATTATAATCATATGTGAGGCGGGGTATTATTTAGTGAGCTCATTGCTCACAATACCTCTAGTTTCTATTTCAATTTGGGCGTGTGGGTTAATTTCTTGTCCAAATTAAAATTATTATTCAATTTATGAAGTTTCGACATCCCGCCTGAGAAAAATTCTCGATCAGTTCTAAGGCTTAATAAATCGTACGGCACAAAGTGCGTAGGATCTTAAACCTATTATTGCCCTAACGGATAGGAGAGGGAGAGAGAGAGAGAGAGAGTTCAATATACAAAAGAGGTACTAAAAATTATCCGTATTCAACCAGTGTCAAGTATCCCTACCCTAACTCTTAAAATTATCTCTCAAATACTTTTAAAGAAATTATGTTTATATAAAAAATGGCTAGACTATCAAGCAGGAATACTGAAATCTCGAAAGACTCTCTGTAACAACATAATACAGTTACATTCCTCAAAATGCACATACTTTGTGGTCGGAGTGACCCATTTAAAAAAATCTCAAAATTGAATTCGGCAGAAATGTCTGTCTTCCAAGAATATTTTAGTCTAATAACGGTCATGTCAACTATTTTTGCATCCCCCCCCCCCCCGCGCCTAAAAAAAAATCAAATATGCCTACACATGTAAATGTGAATCTGAACAGGGGATGGCCTTTCTCCGTGTGTGTGTGTATGTGTGTGTGTGTTAAAGAACGTATAGATGTACACATAAAAAAATACTTGGTTTAGATTGGAGATTAGTACTAAAACAATCAGTTATAATTGACAAATGAATTTTGCGATGCAAACCAACTGCAGACTATATACATGACTTTGTATAGAATGTATATTAGAACTACATGTAGATAGCTAGACAATTCACAATTATAGCTTACGAACAGCAGTTATAATACTTTAACCCCCCCCCCCCCCCTTTTCAGCCGCGCAAATACCAAATAACTTCTCTTTCCACTTGTGATATTTTCCCTGACGAAAATGTGATCAGCACGGACTAAGTGTATCGACTGTGTGTTTACTATTGAGCTTTATGGAGTTTATTTCTTTTTTGTGATGCATATTTCAATAAATGGGATTCAGGGTGTATATCACTTGACTTGTGCACATCTTCGAACCGATGCAGTAACCTTATTACCAGGTATGGGTACGTTTACAGCGTTCGAGGCGTTTTCTCGATATGCATCAATTGCATCTTTAGGACCTGCAAATCAAAGACGTAGGTTGTTTTGTTCCATTCAAATGATATAATTTCAAAATATGTTTGCAGATTTTACTGCTTTTTATTTCAAGTTTATTCTGCATAAATTTGCGCACTGTAAAATAGGTACTCATGTATCTAAATTTCTCTTCCAAACTTGCATTTTTTTTCCTTTTGATTCAAATCAATAATTATTCAGAAATATGATTATTGTGTTGTTTGTTGTGGTTTTGAAATGTCTTGATCACCTAAAGTGTTCTCATGTTCCTACCATCGGAGATGTGCACAAGTCGATACCCAAGCCAAAAAATCATTCAAGTGTAACGACCGCATTGGGGTATATATCGTTACAATGAGACAATGTATCTGAAAGAAATATGGCGGAATACGGCTATAGTTGGTATGAAACAAGTCGTACATAGATGAAAATGTTGCGTTTTTAAGAATTCATGTCAGCTTTAAGACATAGCCGGGGTGTTGAGTGAACAGAGTTAAAACACGTCATCCATGATTTCAATGTTAAAGACTAAAAGGCAATTTATTATTATTACATGCTGATTTAACATGAATTAAATAGAAAGACCATCTTTCAACTAATGTTTGATAGTCCTCTCCCGACTCTGGGTAAAATAAATGGATCGCTAGGTAGTTGGGATTTTTTTTCTTTTAAGGACCCTCTCTACACCAGTGCAAAATATTTTTTGGACATTAAGAAAAATTTATTGCATAAAGGAGTTAATATTGTGCGTATCTATCGAATTTTCAATGTATGGTACGTGGCATTTACCCCCGGGAAAAATGTTCAAAGACAACACAGTATCAGTGAATAGATATTGCTGTTAATTACTTCAGTAGAGAAAATACATGTAAATAACACGTTCAGTTAATTTATATTGGCCTTTAAAAATGTTGAGAATACTTGAATTGATTGCAAATTCAGTAATATTGTGTAAATTTCTGTTTTTTAGAATTTAGTTCTAAGGGCAGATCACTCTAACTGCAGAAAAATACCTTGGAATCAGAACTCTTTAGTGTGCAGTGTAGAGAGGTTTCTTAAAAAAACTTTAACATATGTGTTATCGGGATAAGACCCAACAAAGCATGTCCTGGAATATTGAAACAAAGTTTTGAGTCGGGACATTTTTAGTTCATCGGTCCGGAGAGTGCAACTTTTTTTTGGAGATGGCCTCTGGTTGCTTTTATTTTTCATTTTTCGAATAATGTATAGGGCCTAGCTTATTTTTTTTTTAAAGACGCCCAAAAATCTTTATAGTGGATAGCTCGACATGTTTGTTAAATAAAAAGATTACTTTTCAGAATTTTATTACATATCAAAACTAAGCTTATTGAACATAATTAATAGCTCCACCTGATTGATAATAACGAAAATTAAAAATAGAACATGAAATAGTTTCAATATCCCAGGCCTCAAAGCTTGAAACTTAAAAAAGAAAATATTATAGTGATTTTTTTTTGGAGGGGGGGGGGAGGAGGGTGGCAGGTTCATTTTTAGTTGATCGGTAGGTAGCTGGAAGCTGAAAACAAATCAATTTTTAATTTAGGCTCAGATTTCTTGAATGGCATTATTAACGCTTACGATTACAGGTGATAGTACTATTTTCAGCTATCATTAATTCATTCTCAAAAGATGTCGCCATATCAATATTAATTTATCCTCTATAAGAACATCGCGGGCGCCTGTGGAATATCAGTAGATCATATTGTCTTTTCAGCCTAGTCTATTGTTGTTTCTTTTGTTTACATATTCTAAGCATAAAACCATTGTCGGTAATATGCTCAAAAATAAATAAATAAATACTGCGTGTATCTAGCTGTATTTTATTTCTAAAAATTGTTGCAAGCTCAATACAATTTCAAAGTGACTTTTTATCGGAAGATTTCAACATTAATATCAGTGACTGCTGTTTTTAAATGTATTTAACCTATTATTTCAATTTATTTTTAAAAATCTTATATTTTGAATGATAAATACATTTTATAAAGACTAGATGTATATTCACAGATCTCTTGCTCTCTCTCTCTCTCTCTCTCTCTCAATCGATCGATCGATAAGATATTTATATGCATGTAAGTATCGCCAGGGGAAATAAGTGTAAACTGTCCGAGGACTATGGATCATTAAAAAAAACTTATGCTATGGCGCGCCAAATGTACTCCTAAACCTACGTCATAATTTAACGTCAATGTAAAGAAATATGACGTCATATTTAGACCAGTACCAATTTAAAAATAAAGGCCCATACTTGTGTCAAAATTTAGATATTACTGTATTTAATTTAAACTGAGATAAATGATAAATAAACGAAAAAGTTAAACATGTATTACAAAGCGACATTTTTGTCGGTTTGGCGTTGACACAGTAAACGACATTTTTGTCGCTTTGGCGTCGAAAGGGTTAATACAGTCATAGGCTCGTGACGTCATACCTGAGCGGTTGAGACGTCATAGTTATGTGAAGTGAAAACACTGTGAACATGGATTTAGCTACATATTTTTGGTAATTTTGACAGTTTTATTCGCTGTCAGAATGGCTTATTTATTTCCATCTATCGTATGTTAGGTCAAGGAAGATTTTTTTACAGAAATCTTCGTTATGGGAAGGGAAATCGAGAGTTTTCCCGCACTTCTGATATTCGTCACACTGTGACAGGATATCATTTTGATATCCTTTCACACGGTGACAGGATATCATTTTTATTCAATGAATAAATTACAGTATTTCACGGGTAAAAATGTAATAATGTTATCTTCATTTATTATTTGATTCTTCTTATATATAATTTGTGCATCTCCAATGGTGTCTCCAAAATGGAAATACATGTAAAATGTATAAGCAATTCGTTGAAACACTGATTTTTGGGCGATTTTGGCACTGCTTTATAATTGCGCAAATCGTCGTCCGCGTGGCGCAGTGGTTAGAGCGCCTGCTCTAGTGTCGCCAAGTAAGGCGTTGAGCCATACGTCGCGGATTCTAATCTCACTGTGGGACGTGGAGACCGGTCCTTTGATGAGACCGTATAAACCGAGGTCCCGTGCCGCTGTAGGTGCTGGCACGCAAGAGATCCCTCACTGCTCAATGGCCGTAAGTGCCGAGCACAGGACAAAATTTGTGGTGGAGTCTCCATATAAGTGAAAAATTTTCCAGAGGGACTTTGAACAACATACAAACAAACAAACAAACAATAGCGCAAATCAGTCAGAATCTTGTAAAACTCGTATTTGCAGACCCGCCATTATCGCTGTAGCAAAGTAATATAGACTGACCCTGGCTTACCGGTAAGCTTCTTCAATTGATACATGTAGTTACTGTCATAGTTTTGGGGCTTTTGGGAGAATTTCTTATATCGGTTTTAGCTTAAATTTCGGTCTGCATGACAACTGGTCGCAAGAAAGAAAGTTCTTAAGAAAATTAATTTTTCCCAGGAAAAAAATAAATGTGTCGAAAAACCTTCAAAAATGTGTTTTGAACTAATCTCCTTACATTCTTAAGAAATGTACAATAGTCATGTATTGTAATGATTTTGTGTTACTTTTTTATCGGTCCTGCTGCCATCATCTGATCTGCGGCACCTAAAACGTCATGAATGAAGTCCCGATCAGCTATTGAACCAATTCTTACTAATTCCTGGGCGCTGTTCCTACACACGGCATGAGCTGTGTGCCAAGACGCTGTTGGTAGATGAACTCGGTATCGGCATTTTAGGTCTTCATCTGCAGACAGTCAAAATTACTTACTATAGATAGTAAACATATATTATACGCACAGTTAGAAAGATACATGTACCAATTCAAGCTTTTTAAAACAGGGGGAAATATCTCGTACAATTTCAATAAAGAGTTAACATAACATCAAATAAAAGGAGAGATACATGTACAAACCCGATGTATTCAACGGAAAATGAAATTGGTGATTCTAATGAAGACAAAATTCTATGGAATTCTAATATTAATCATTAGCTTACTTGCAGAAAACATTTTTTTAAGAAATTGACTAAATAGAAAGGAATGTAATAAGTTGTGAATACAATGTTTGCAATTGGTAACATTCTGTACATCTATTTATTCAGAAAAAAATCATTGTGGATTTAATAATACCTACTGAAATACAGCTGACTTTTACTATAGATTTAATAATGATATCCACTGAAACTCGGCTTACCTTTGAGCTGATACCCCTTAAGGGATACAGTTGTGAAAACGAAGAAAAAACAAGTGATATACTTCATCTGAAAATAATTAAAACATGACCATGTCCATAAGTCATGTAGAAATTTAACATTAAAATTGACTGCATTTTTAAGTGAAGTATCTCTGTAAACGTGGGGACATTTAAAAAAAGAAGGAGGGTTATCTTTTCAAGGAGATGCAAAAATTAATCCTGGGCATAAAGATGTACATTCTGGGATGAAGGACTGCATGACTGTACTTCGTAAGCTCAGAGACGAAAAATTATCATTTCAGACAGTCAGTTTTATTATTTGCTATTAATAAGATACAGGTGAAAGACAAACAAGAGGCCCATGGGCGACAACGCTCATCTGAGTAACTTTGGCCCTAATGTTCTTCGCCAGTTTTTTTCTTTGTAATACTCATTGTGGAAAGGTCTAGGGGCATGATCTGAATACATGTACTTTTGAATTTAAACTACACCAGAATCACAGAGGCCATGATTTGAACAATTTCAAATCTACACTTCCCTGGAATGTATCCATTTTCAGCTTTTCGGGTCCATTGCTTCTTCTTAAAAAGATTTTTAAAAGATTTTATATGCCTATAACTTTTCATTGCTTAGAGCTATGGCTCTCATATTTCATGTGTATATTACTTTGTACAAGGCCTTTCATTGGATATCTCTTGACTCTGGAATTTGACAAAATTCTGCAAGAATTTATCCACTTTTAACTCTAAACATGACCTTTGAACAGTTTTTGCTAGAGTTCTCATGTTTCATATGTGTATTCAATGTGATATTAAATACTTCTCCATGGATATAAATTTTTTTTTTTAACTTTTGACTTTGGCCTTTGAGTTGGACCCAATTAAAAAAAACCTTCATCATTGGATATAATATTTTGGAAATTTGTTACCAGGTCCTTCATATTTCAAAGGTATATTCACTGTTAGAAGGTCTTCATTTCAATACTAACAATTTTGACGTTTTGGCCATGACCTCGGATTTGATGTTGATTTTGGAATAAATTTTAAACAGTTGGTGCTAGAGCTTCAATACAATTCCTATGACAAGGTCTTCTCTTTGATGCCAGCTTTGATTTGTTCCTTTGAACTTGGCCTTAAGTTAAACCCATATTTTAACACAAAAAACACATCGTGTTCTTTATAGATATTCTTGTAAAACTTCCTTATTGCGGTCCCACCCAATTCCTGGGAACGATGGATTTTCAAATAAAGAATTTACACTTTCCCATGATGCTTCCACCTATGCCTCAGCTTTGCTGACCCCGTGGTTCTTGATAAGATTTTTTTTATCTCCCCTTGGGAGGGGATTGTCCCTTCATTTCAAAAATTCAAATTAAACTTTATCCAGTGGTAAGTTCATTATAAGTATTCTAAAGCATTCATGAGATTAGTTTGTTTTTTTTTCTTTTTTTGTTTTTGTTAGAGAGTAAGTACGAAAAATTTTCACAGACTACATGCAAAATAACTCCAAAATATATTTTTTTAAATGTTTTAACCTTTCCTTCTTTATATCATGAAAAGATGAAATGATAAAAAGAGATAAGGAACAGTATCCATTATCCATTTGATCCTTTAAATTCATTCTTTTTTTTAAATAAATTATCTGATACATATTTATAAGTTTTATATCAGTTTATTCTTAATTTTTTCAAAATAAATTTTCTGATACGTGTTTATAAGTTTTATATCATTTCATTCTTAATTTTTAAAAAATAAATTATCTGATATAAATCTTAGTATCACTGTAGTCACAGTAACTTACCTTACATAAACTTCGAATTTATAGCTGCGCATTATTTTATTCTGATCAGCACAAAATTTACTAGGTCTGAAAGTAGTGCTGTAGATATACATGTACAGCATAGCTCTACTGACTACGAGTTTATGAGTTTTATCTGCATTTTAATATCAATAATTTTATCAAAGATTTCGCTGAACCAAAATTATTGAATCGACTCAGCTTAAATTTTGAATTATTTAAAGAAATTGAATTTTTTAATCCCCCCTTTGTTTTTAGAGGCTCATATATTTTAACTCTGCTCATAATTTAGGAATGATAACTTTTTTATCATCATGTTCCTTGCATTTAATATACTGTATATTTACAGAGGTTTTCGTGACAAAGAGTACCAGTACTTTAAATGTCTACAATTTTTATGTTACAACAATTAAAGAATATTGAAATTTACGCATTTTAAATACATTTGTAAATTATAAAATCTTCATACAAAATCTTTTATAATTTTTGGGGCTTTTTTGGCTTTGTTTCACTTTTCTGTATTATTTTCGGTCCGTATAATTGAATGAAAGTGTTTAAAATATTGCAGTATTTTCTCATGCAATGCATTAATGATTGAGCTTTTTTCCTAGGAAATTTTTCAAACAGATGGTATATTAAAAGCAATTCTAACAAGTTAAATATTAATTGATGGATAACGGCATACTGATAATTACAGGAGAAGATAATCAGTGGTTGTCAATATTCTCCTAATTCTCCCTACAATGTAAATAAAGCTAGATAACCACGGGTATTCGATAACCTACATAGTTAAGTTAACATCATTATACCGGTATGTATGAAGAATTATTCATTTTCAATTTTTTTTTAGTCATTGCTGTTAAATAAGAATACGCCTCATTCTGAACCCTGCTTTTAGAATGAAATAAATCATAAAAATTCATTCTTAGACTTTTCCGTTAATTACTATTGTGTTACCTTTTATTCGTGAACGTTATCGGAAACAGACTAGCACGTGGAGGCATGGTAAACAGAAAAGTTATGTGTGTTTCAGTTTTCACCAACCCGTTATCAGCGTCACGTCAAACCTATAACGTTCAACTTGGTGGTTATTGTTTCTTTGCCGAGTGTTTGGCGTGAAAAGTGAAAGTTACAGGTATTTTATTATTACCCCTGTGTCACAGTAGGGGTTTGCACGATAAAGATTCTCAATTAGTCAATATACCTGAGCATCGCGCAATGGTCTAATTTTTAAAAGTATATGGTAACGCCTGTTGAAAATCATGATTCAAAAAGTCTTGCATGTTTTGCTATAGAGAATAAATTTATAAAACCGGTTCTACCCTATCTATGAATAACAAATTTTGTTTCTTCACAACGATTAGAGAAATTAATAATGGTGATCTTGTTTACAGCGTAAATAGCCTAATGTAATGCAACTTTTTTTTAAATTAAATTATTAAGGGAGTTGCTTTTACTATTTGTTGATATATATAAAATGTTATAAAAAAAAATACTGATTGATTGTATGTTGTGTAACTTCCCTCTAGAGAATTTTTCGTTCAAATGGAGACGTCACCACTTGCCGGTGGAGAGCTACAAAGTCCCAAATTCGGCATTCTGGGCCATTGAGCAGTGAGGTATCTTTTTTCATCCAAGCACTTACTGCAACATGGGACCTATACGGTCTCTTTCAAAAGACCGGTCTCTATTTTCAGTCTGAGAATCGACTCCTTACTTCGAGACTCTAAAGCAGAAGCTCTAACCAAGAGCCACGCGGGCGACTGTAATGAAAAGAGACATTTCAAATAAAACTTTCTAAAACTTTCACCTAATGTGCTTAATAAATGAGTAATGTGGCCCACGGGTCTCTTGTTTTATTTCCATGAACTTTATTATCATCCGCTTTCGCGAAAGCGAGGAGACATTATATCTCATTCCTCTGTCTATTTTTTCACAAAAACTTTATCCTTGTTTTGACCAATTTAAAGTAATGTTTAAATTTTTGAAAAGTCAAGGCTACTGGGTCAAAATAAGGGGTGAGGTAATACACATGTGTGAAAAAGGCGTCGGAAACGGGGAGGAGGACTCTAGGGAAGGTTAGCCTCCCACCCCCCACCACTCCTCCAAGGCTGCCTCTAATGAAATACTGATCGATAGCTTCTTGCATAAACCATGAATATGATGATTATGCAAGAAATTTACGCGAGATACCTCTTTTAATTTCATGGGGTATGTTCTTATTCCAATAAAACAAATAAATTGTAAACAGAGCAATCACAGACGTCTGAAAACGTCAGAGGTGGGATCTGGTGCCACGGATCAATAGGCATATCCGTAACAGGTGGGATCAGGTGCCACGGATCAATAGGCATATCCGTCAGAGGTGGGATCAGGTGCCATGGATCAATAGGCATATCCGTCAGAGGTGGGATCTGGTGCCTATATAAGAATGGGATCAGGTGCCATGGATCAATACGCATATCCGTCAGAGGTGGGATCAGGTGCCATGGATCAATAGGCATATCCGTCAGAGGTGGGATCAGGTGCCATGGATCAATAGGTATATCCGTTAGAGGTGGGATCAGGCGCCATGGATCAATACTTATATCAGATGGGATCAGGTGCCATGGATCAATAGGTATATCCGTCAGAGGTGGGATCAGGTGCCATGGATCAATAGGTATATCCGTCAGAGGTGGGATCAGGTGCCATGGATCAATAGGTATATCCGTCAGAGGTGGGATCAGGCGCCATGGATCAATACGCATACCCGTCAGAGGTGGGCTCAGGTGCCATGGATCAATAGGTATATCCGTCAGAGGTGGGATCAAGTGCCATGGATCAATAGGTATATCCGTCAGAGGTGGGATCAGGTGCCATGGATCAATAGGTATATCCGTCAGAGGTGGGATCAGGTGCCATGGATCAATAGGTATATCCGTCAGAGGTGGGATCAGGCGCCATGGATCAATACGCATACCCGTCAGAGGTGGGATCAGGTGCCATGGATCAATAGGTATATCCGTCAGAGGTGGGATCAGGTGCCATGGATCAATAGGTATATCCGTCAGAGGTGGGATCAGGTGCCATGGATCAATAGGTATATCCGTCAGAGGTGGGATCAGGTGCCATGGATCAATAGACATATCCGTCAGAGGTGGGATCAGGTGCCATGAATCAATAGGCATATCCGTCAGAGGTGGGATCAGGTGCCATGGATCAATAGGTATATCCGTCAGAGGTGGGATCAGGTGCCATGGATCAATAGGTATATCCGTCAGAGGTGGGATCAGGCGCCATGGATCAATAGGTATATCCGTCAGAGGTAGGATCAGGTGCCATGGATCAATAGACATATCTGTAAGAGGTGGGATCAGGTGCCATGGATCAATAGACATATCCGTCAGAGGTGGGATCAGGTGCCATGGATCAATAGGCATATCCGTCATTATCATATCATGTTCAAACAGAGAAATCCGTAGAAAATTCAGTAGCTAATAACAGCATCGTCATTACTATTAAAGATATCGGTTAAAAAAGCATTTAACCTGAATTTTTGCAATCATTGTCATTCTATTAACATATACCAGGGGTATTTTTTTTATAGAATTTAATATACACTTAATTGTCGATACCTTTCTATCATCACCTTGATTGTAAGTAGCCTGTCTTTATTTGGCAATTACTCATATATAAAAAGATCGGTAACCATGAAAAATGCATCGTGTTGGTGAAAAATCTTGTTTTCAGAGACAATCATTAAATTATAACAACGATTCAGTTTTCGGTATTTTCACTTCCGCATTTTACATTTAACAACTTTTTCCTGTCGTGGCTTTTATACAACGTAAACGTCAACAATAATTGACTAAATCAGTGCTTACATTATGACGTAATAGTAGGCAAAATGACGTCAATTTTAGAACACAAGTTTTCGTAATATTGGTATTGAGAGATGTAATTTAACTCTAGAAAATGAATACAAAGGTGTAAGAATTAACAAAAACAAAATGTTCTTATTCTGTTATGCTGTATCTGTCATTTTGATTAAAATCTACCACCGATGACGTCATATGTGTACATTAAGTAACTTGGTCATGTCGTGTAAAGAGAATTTGGCTAAGACGGCATGTACAAAGATACGTACAAGGGAGTTTAAGGGGGCCGACTATAGTTTTATTGTGTGAAAAATACAATAGCGAAACTCTTCATTCATTTTTATACCATATATAACTTACATTAACTTCAGTGTACATGCAAAGGTTGGGGGAAATCTACCGTCCAGGTATTTTTAAGGGACCGTCTCAAAATACAGGTACATTTACTATAGGATTATATAGGAAAATGCCAATTTTTAGCACTTTAAAGCAAATTATACAAATACTACAATAGACATTTTGTTCAAACTATAATATTTGATGTATAATACTACATTATACAATATATGTAAGAAACACAAAATTCTACCGTCTTTTTACCAGAGGGGACATCTCAAAATGCAAAAAATTAGCAAACCTTACTTCTTTTATAGAGTATTACAAAATATGACGTACACAATGTGTACAATGATTCACATGAAAATATCATAAAAATATTAGAGATATTCTAAAATTTCTATGTTTTAAATTTCAAGCGCGTGTGTTTATTACTTTTTCTTTATAATATTTTTATTACCCCTTTCTTTAAGAGCTACAGATTATCATAACGTCAAAAACACTATGCAACGACGTCAACCTACCTATCTATTGCGAAATCGGTTAAAAAATTAGTTATATCAAATTGTAATTACATTTTTATAACTATAATTTCTTAATTTTGTTTAATTTCAATAATTAAGCGAAAAAAGTTGCATTAAAACAGTAAATACGCTTCATTTTACTATGATGCGCGAAATATTGCGCAATGGAAACTATAGTCGGCCCCCTTAAAAGCAAGATTTGTACAGATGGAAAGTTTGTCTCCTAAAATACTTGGAAAGTGCTGCTGGAATCCCGATTTAAGCATGGTTTAACGAAAAATATCGGTTCAAATGTATAAAATTCAAAACATCGGATAAGTTGTTATTATAGTTATACGGTTTCGTACGTATACAGTGTGGAATAATTATTTTACTGACGGGACAGTGGGATTCTAGCAGCACTTTTTAGGCAAAGTAAATGTTTTTCAACTTTATTATTTACTCAAGGAATTTATTTAACTCCGGGGTATTGTTGTTCTGTTAGCTTTTTTATTAATGACAATTTCGCTATTAATAGAAGTCACGTGATGCCGTGGTGCTGGTGCACATCTTTGCTCTAGACACTTTTTATCTTTATGCAATAGAGAATAATAGTTTACATTTATAAGCGGTTTTTGTAAATTATTAAACTTAACCTCCTTAAAAAGTCTAAATTTCCCGAGAAATGACTTATATCCTTCCTTAACATACCCGCGAAGTCCAAAATTCGGTGACCAGGGTATTTTTCTTGTGCCTGACAATGCAGCTGCAAATACGCTTAGAGAAATAAATAAGATTTTGAAGAAAAAAAGTACTAGTATACATGACTTTTCAATCATCCATATTAGATCTTGATCGAAGCCATTGTGAGATCTTTTCACTCCCAAAACACATTAAAACAATCAAAAAAAAATTGTACAACGTCAGATAGGTCATGAGAAATGATATTCATCAGTGTCTTTGGGGCGTAAAGTGTAACAGGAAATACCTTGAGGGATTGAAACTATTAATATAAGAATATGTATTACGTACTTTTCTTACTTTTAGATGATATGTTGCATAATTTATTGAAAGACCCTCGTATTTCATGAAAAGATGCGAATGTTATGTCATTAAAGTACATTTTTAAGGTATAATAAAAAATGTTTATTTTTATGCAAACTTTGAAGATTAACTTTCAAAAAAATGGAGCAAAGACCCATTCATATCGAAAAATAGTTTTATTATGTGATACTCTTCTTGCCCTCTTTTGTGTGTGTATAATATTTCATAGGCCTTTTTTTTTTTTTAAATTAAATTGATCAAGAACTATATCTGTATTTTGAAAGATGGAGAAACCATACAATGTGTTTTGAAATCCCTCAAAGGTCAAATAGAGTGAGATTTAAACAAAATTAAATTTTTCAAAAATTTAAAATGCTTCCAAATGTAAAGTCAAGCACTATATCTGTATTTTACAGATGGAGAACATTATTCCATGTGTTTTAAAATCTCTCGAAGGTCAAAAATAGAAGAAATATAAACGATTTAATTTTTTCAAAAAATTTAAATAGCTCCCAAATGTAAAATCTAGCACTTTATCTGTATTGTGAAATATGGGGAAATGTGTTTTGAAATCTCTCAAAGATCAAATAGAGTGAGATTTAAAACGATTTAAATTTTTCAAAAAAAATAAATTTCACAAAAATCTTCAACAAAAGTGAATTTTGATAGTTAAAAGATAGGGAACATCAATTAGTTCGTTTTTAAGCTTATGAAAGCAATCTAAACTTTTTGAAAATTTTTAATCATTTAAATTTCACCCTATTAGATATTTGAGGTATGTATTTCGAAATACACTGTATTTTTAAATACAGGACCAATCCTTGTTTTAACATTTGGAAGCAATTTAAGTTTTTTTTTAAATATTCAAATCGGTTTAATCTGACTCTATCTGACCTTTGAAATATTTCAATATACATACAATGATGTTTTCAATCTTTCAAGGTATGGCTAAAAATTAAAGTTGAACATAGCCCAAATTCCCAAGAAAATAATGGAATCGAATTTTTTTGGAAATATGCATAAATATCTGCAAAGTTTGACGTCATTCTGTGAAGCAGTTTAAGGTCAAGATCTAGTAAATGAAAGGTGCCTTCAGATTTATCACACTAGAGAAATAAATTCCTTTATAGATGCTTTATAACTATAGCTTGGTCAAATAAGGTGTTTCGGGGCATAATTTGTAGGTAAACAAAATGAAAAACTGTATTTTAAACTGTCATTTTCAATGAAAAATAAAGAAAACCAGTCATGAATATGGGAGTTTTTTTCGTATTCGGCAAAGGAAATGTATCCAGATTGCCTACAGAGTCTCTCAGAAAACGGTAATTAGTATGTAAATGGCCTCTTCTTTAGATCTATATCAAATTTAATATAGGTATCCGGTTTACTTTTCATATGATTTTAAATTGAATGACATGAAAATACCCAATTTTCTACATAATTCTACTAAAGCCGTAAATTAAAGTACGGGAAAACAAAAGTTGAAATTGATTATGACGTCATAATGGATCTAGCACCAAAAAATTAGGCTCAAGTTATTTACTAGATCTTGACCTTAAGGTCAAGATCTAGTAAATGACTTTAGAATAACTTTTCAGTGCTAAATCCATTATGACGTCATAATCACTTTCAACTTTCTTTTTCCCGTACTTTACAGCTCTAATAGAACTATGTAGAAAATGAAGTATTTTCATGGAATTCAATTTGAAATCACATGAAAAGTAGTCCCGATACCTATTTTAAATTTGACATTTTTTTAAACTAGAGACTAAGAACATACAATTTACCGTTTTCTGAAAAACTGTAGGCAATCTGGATACACTTTCTTTGTCTGATATGGAAAAAATCTCCCATTTTCATGACTGGTTTTCTTAATTTTTCATTGAAAATGGTAGTTTGAAATATTGTTTTTCTACAATTTATGCCCCGAAACACCTATTTTGACCAAGCTAATGTTATAAAGCATCATTAAAGAAATTTATTTCTTAAATTTGATAAATTTGAAGACACCTTCCATATACTACATCTTGACATTAAGAGGAGTTGTGCTTACAAACTGTTAATCTCTATATTCAAGATATAGCTACAAATCTAAGTTGAAAAGTGGCGAATTTCCCAGAAATAATGCAAACGAAATTTCCTGGTTCTGTGCACAATTACACATTTTGTACTAAATATCTTTCACATTTAACTAAATTATTTGCAACGCTTTAAGAGAAGTTGCCCTAGCAAACTGTTAATCTTTATATTCAAGCTATGGCCAAAAATCTATGTTGAAAATGCCGAAATCCCCCCCCCCAAAAAAAACGGAATTCGAATTTCATGGCATTATGCACATCTAAACATTGTGTCCGAAATATCTGTAAAGTTTGATAAAATTCTGTGCAGTGGTTTATGAGGAGTTGCGCTGACAAAAAAAGGACTGACGGACTGACTGACGGACGGGTCAAAAACATTATACCTCACGCAACTTGTTGCGTGGCGTATAGTTATTATGAATCAAAGTACTGAAAGTACTGTGAAGCGGTTAGCATGCATGCATTGAAATTGGCATGGGGAAGTAATATGCAGAACATGTCCAGGTGTAGATATATTTCAATGATGAAAATTACTTGGAGTCAAATTTTAGTGCAATATAAATTTGATAAATTCTTAGAAATTAATTCACAGTTCACACGACTTGTTTAATTTGCAGTAAATTCATGAAAAGTAAACTTCACATAAAAATTCTCAAGAATCTTATAAATATTCTCAGTACTCTCAGTAGTTTTCATAAATATTCTCAGTTTTTGTCATAAATATTCTCAGATTTTTCTCATAACTATTCTCAGTTTTTCTCATAAATATTCACTGTCTTGTAAATATTCTCAGTTGTTCACCAATATTCTCAGCTGTTTTAATGAGTATTCTGGGGATTTATAATAAAATGTACACAATTTTGTTCTAGGCTAATTAGCAAAAACGCGAAAGTTTTTGCGGGGTGGGGAATTAAATGAACTTTTCAGAGAGAAGGATCCAATTGAATTGCAACAATTAATGCAAAAATAAATAATAAACAAAATATAACACTGCAATCACTAATTTGATAAGAATTTGTTCAATTATATATGTTCAGTCCTACTAAGTCACTTGCAATTGGATTATCATGTAGGCCTAACTAATAGCTAAGGACTAAAACACTAACTAAAGCAGCCGTAAAGTACGCAAAATGTACCTAAATAATATATAATTAGTTCTCAGCTTTGACAAGCAAGTCTATTATGATAAAGCAATGAACCGTAGTAGCAAGTATAAGCAAACAATATTACCTGAAGGTATCTTTCGTTCTTTCGTACAAGTACGTCATCTATCCACGCTATCTTGTTAGTAAATAATGTATTACTACGCGTTCGCATCCGTTACGTATATCAAAGATGAACACAAAAAAATGATCAAAAATCAAATATAAACTAGATTTTTTCTTGTTTTGTTTTGCAATACTTTCGCAGTTTTTAACATAACTAATCATATATCTTTCGGTTTATGAACCATATTGTAGAACTATTTTTTCTCCTCTTCACTGCAAAGTTTGCCCCTGCATTTCTGCATGTAACCCCAGATAATTCAGCGTAGACTTTCGGGTATTTCCGCCAAAGATCGGAAAAGCTGCAATTGTTTGCTCATAGGTAGCGCCTTATGGAGGTTTCCGGTTGCCGACACATGCCATAAAGCGGCTAGCGAAGCTAACCGCTTAATAAAAGGAGGCATATTTAAAAACAGAAGAGAAGTCTACGTTTAAATGTCATAAAACCTTTTTAAATAAATGCCAATATGTCCTGCAAGTCTAATAAATTGCCCCTCCACAGCATGATACGCCCGTCAAATATAATTCAACAATCATAAATTGGTTAAAGTGCAAGAAAATCGGGTAACCTTCATTACCAGATTGACACAGATTTCAATGGTCTTTCCATTCCTTATCATGTTTGATGTACACACACATCTCTAAGAGACTTACAGTGTAGATATTAATTATAACAAATAATATATCATATACATGTAATTCTAAACTGGCTGTGTTAGAGCTTAACAAATATGTTTATTGTATATAATTTATGATTGATTAAAAATGCTACAATCTAATAAGACATCAAAACTAAATTATTCTTTAGACTTTAAAATTTTAAGTGAGACATATGACACTCTGCAGTTTGTTTCAAATACGGTATATAAAAATTGTAATTGACAAAAACAATTACATGTAAACATGTGTTTTAAGTTTTAATTTTATTATGCAATATTAATTTAGTTTTAATCATACACTGTAATTTAAACATAAATTTGTTTTAATTACATTACACCAATTGAAAGATCTTTATTTTGAAACTCAAGCAATTATGAGGCCGATTTCTTTTGCCCAACTCCCCAGGGATAAAAATAACAGATGCTTGATCAGAGATGCTCTACCAGTTAGCTCCTGACAATTAACTCATTATTTTTTTTCTAATTTGACATGCAAATTTTTGATATCAAAATTTTTCTTGACCAGTGCTTGATAATTATGCCCATGGGAGAAATTGAATTTCTCCAATATCATGAACATTTGTCACAAATTTGCTGTAAAGTGTATGATGAAAAAATAATTTTTTACTTGATTTAACATTATACATTTATTGACCCAGTTCGAGGGAAACATGTATTTTGTCGGACCCAAGAACCCAACTGTCTGTCTGAAGCCGTTAGGCCGAAGGCAGACAGTTTGGTTTGAGGGTTTGACAAAACGCATTTTGCCCGAGAACTCTGTCAATAAATGTTTTGTTATACCTTTCATTTTAATATTTTCTTTTTATATACATGTATTTTGTACTGTATTTTGTGATGTAACATCAGGTCTGTCACTGTTTAATACCAAGGAATGAAAATGAGATTAAGTTCCGCCCATTCTGTGACTTAAGCGGTCCAACATCGATTTTTTTAAGCCCGCTCAGCAAAACATTAAAAATGTTAGACTTTTACAGGTATAACGATTTTTAATAAGGATACAACTATATTTTTACATTTTTAGGATAAAATTTAAAACTTTAAAGACTTAGTTGTTTTTTTTTTAATTACTTCAGTTTCACAGTGACCTTAAAAAAGGTCGTTACACACCGTTATAAAAGATGTACACATTTGTCAAGTTTGATAGTTCTAGGCCCAATAGTTCTCTAGTTATGAGCCGGACAGGATTTTTCCATATATGGCTGTAGCATCTTCATTAAAGGTCAGAGCGACCTACTTTTTATGAGGGACACATTGTCTACCCAAGAAGTATCAGTTGACAAAGTTTGATAATCTTAGGCCTCATAGTATTAACGTTATGAGCCGGACATGAATAGACAGACGGACATGAAGCCTATAACATAATACGTCCCGTCTTAAATATACTGCATGATTTGTACTTCTTGCAGAGAAAACTAGCTGACCACATAAGGGTCCATAAACAACAAATATGGGACTACATCAGTGACCTCACAATGAACACTTTGATTATGTTCCATTGGAAACTTTTAAATATTTTCATTTTATAAAGCGTTCGATAATAATATACATGCAATTACAGAGAGCCAAAGATTATGATGTAAAATTATTTAAACTAAATTGAATGTAAATTATCATAGCTTAAGAGTAATATTCTATTACTAATATACTTTTGGCATCTTATTGACATTTACCTATGCCACTTTATGATGCTGTCTTTTTGACATCATGATAATTGATGGAGTCCTAACGACGAAGTTGTATTGTTTTCCTAATTTTGTTTCACTGACTGGATCCACTTAGTAAATATGAACTTGTTTATTAACCTTGGATTTTTTAACTTTATATCTATGTACTCGTATATATCATAATACAATAAATGCTTTCAATCTTTTCAGTTTCTTTTATTTCATACTCCTCTGGGACTTACCTTTCTTTATTTAAGTGAAAGAGATACAGCATGCATGCCTGTTTAAAATACCTTCAGTTGACAACATATTTGCTGTATTAAAAATTTAATCACATATCAAATTAATTCATAAAGGTACATTAAAAGCTAACTTTTGGAATAACAAAACATTTTCGGAATTGATAAAAATATATGAAATTTACAATTTTCATACAGGTTTATTGTTGTCGTGGCATTTGCATTCTACATGTAGAAAGAATACATAAAATTTTATTTAAAAAAATAATTTTGCCACTTCAAATCTTCACAACTGTACATAAAACCATCAGTGCACACAAATACCACATTGATACAAATATTATCTTACATTATAAGATTTTGTACATATAATGGATAGTCTGCCTAATTTATATTCGTTACATAATGATTACAAAACTACAATTATTTTCTTTCTTATCTTTTTGAACCTGTTAAAAATTTTCTTGAATGAAAAAACCACTGAACTTCATGTACTCAAAATCTTTTTTTGTGGCTTGCTAGGATTCAAAATATAAATATCAAACACTAATACCTGTAATCAAACACTAATACCTGTAATCAAACACTAATACCTGTCATTGACAATTAAAGGTAACACAAATACTGCTTGATCATAATGATCTATTACATGTACATACTGATACTTTTCAGGGAAACAACAAAATGTTTAATTTTTTCCAAATCAAAAATGTGAGAGAGGCAAAAAAGTCAGCCAGGCAGACATACAACCATGGCAAAACAGTGTTTCTACCCTGATGTGGCGAGACACAAGTATATCCTCAGTTTGTAGAGCTTGGTCCTGCTTCTGACTGGTCATCCACTCCTTCTTTGTCAATAACCTTTTGCTCTCTTTTTTCTCTGTGAATTATTTCAATCAATTTATTTTCCTGTTCTTCTAGAAACGAACTGAATTGTAAAGATTTCTTTTTTAAAATCTGTGTAGGGAGGGACCGGATAACATTTCCAAGTCGTAATTTCTCTTCATACACATTAAGCTTATCTTTTGCCTCTGTAAAAAAAAGTCCCTTGTATTTCCTCATTGCTTCAGTTAAACCTGAACTCAAGAACTTGTAATTCACTGCGAACCATGAAACCAAAATGGCAGCATCATCAAATTCATATTTACTCGGACCTGTTTTCTGAAACAAAGGTATATGAGAACTTTCCAAGATAACATCATGCTCAGAATCATAGAACATAACAAACATTGTAGTATTTCCAACTCCGATGCATGGTGTCAAAAAATGCTCCCTTTCTGGATGAGTATGTTTCTGAAGGAACGAAAAAACTATGGTTTGCGCTATTATCTGAGGGTTTCCGGACAGCACACTGGACTTCACTTTCTCTTCAGCTTTTCCTCCAGGGCTGTCTGGTTTGTCTTCCACAGGCTCCACAATCAACTCGTTCTTGATGAATATATCTAAATTCCCATGCCAAACTTCCACATTTCCTATGATAAAGTAAAAAGAAAGTCATAAATCTAGATCATTTAGGCTTCTATATACACCATTACTCATTAAAATTATAATTATACATGTTATTAGGGCCCAACATTCATTGCGGGAGCTCTATATAAATAATGTGTGGAAGATGGTCCATCTGCTAACAGCTTGTTCATCCTTCCATCTAACTGTCTGTCCATCCTTCCATCTAACTGTCTGTCCATCTGTCCATCTAACTGTCTGTCCATTTGTCCATCAACACTTTTTGTGATTCAATAACTCAAAGTTTTCAAATTTTGTACAGAATATAAATGAGAGAAATGATATCAACTATATATCTTTTGACGTTTTGCATACATGTACATGCATATGCAAGATGATTATGGCATGTTGGTTAAGCGATAAACATGAAATATTTAATTAAAGCCAAAAATTTTTTTTTATATTTTTTCCTCTCAGGCCATTTTGCACCAACTGACAACTCTGGTACCTGTGCCTAGTAAATTTTATATACTTTGTAAATAAATATATAAAAGTTTTTGACATAATATTCATTTTTTTCAATGCATAGGGGGCTACTTTCTGGGGTTTACAAGAGATGTTTAAAAAGACATTCGTGTCAGCTAATGAGACCAATATTGTTTAACACCTTCTTATTAATATTTTTTACATGAATGCAAATACCTGATTATTTTACGAAGGACCGTACATGTATATTGATTTTTAATATACCAAAAATTGCTATTTCTGGGGATTGCGTAATTCTAAAAAAAAATTCATAAAAATGTCAAAGGTAAAATAAACCAAGGATGCTTGGTATTAAAATATTATTTCGAATCAGTAGAATTGAAAGCTATTAACAACATCTGAATAAATAGTCTATAAAAGGCTTATATACCAACTTTGTTCATCTGCACTTTAATTTTAAACACGACAGGATTTGTAATTTTTTCCGTATAAATTAATAATTTCTATATACTTTGGAAACTCAAATCAAATATTCTAATACACTTTCCTCGAGCTCTTTTCTGCAGTTTTCCTGAAATTTTATGTGAGTCTGAGGTGTTATTTGAGTTTAACAGAGATTCTCTATGTTGCCATTAATTTGATTTATTTGGTTGTTGCCGGGGGAGGGGGGGGGGGGTATTTTTATTCTTAACCTATTTAACGTTGGAGTTGAATCTGGTATCTTACTCCAGGGGCTTAAGATTGATTGTGACATTTGGATGAAAGGTCAAGGTCATTAAAAACCAGCACCTCTTTAACTTCTATCCTGCCAACCAAAATAAACTATGAAAGGTGTTTCTAGATACATGTACATGTCCTTCATGTTTCTTTTTACCCTTGGGTCAAGCACAAAGGTTAAGGTCGATTTTAAGTTCATAGGTCAAGGTGATTTTGGTAAATAGCTAATAACAACATTTTATTCAGGTTGCCAGTGACCTTGACCTAAGTTTCAAAGTCGTATCAAAAGATCTGCATGAAAGTATGTTACATGTTTGACAATAGAAGTTCTTAATTCTGCATGAACATCAAAAACTCAAGTATACTGTCATTTAATGCATTGTGTGCGGGTGCATGTGCATGCACATCCTTGCATTTACTTTTGATAGTAGCATAATATAGGAATTCATTATACCTATTCATATTCTGAATTTCATCCCGTTTCCTTGAGAATTTAGAAAGTTATAGACATTTAAAGTTCCAAAATCAGATTGCAGCACACGTGCATGCGCATGCTTTCATGAAAATTCTTATATATCATGCTGTAGATCTTCATAGTGTATGAATATGTTCAAAATTTCAAAGGATTTTGTCAGAAAACATAAAAGATATTTAGACTTTTAGTTTCAGCCAATCGGAGCGAAGCGCACGTGCATGCGCGCGAGATCTTGCTATTTTGACCATGTCGTCATGTCTATATTACTAATATATCCTTATATTATGAGTTTCAAAGCATTTCATCCAAAATTTAAAACGTTACGGCTATATCTATTGTATTGGTCATTTCACGTGTTACACGTGTGCGCACACACACGCAAGTGTTCGCAAGTAATGACCTTCGATATCCGCACATCTACATAACATACCTATTGTGACCCCAAAAAGGTTTCACCTAGATCGGATGAGTAGTTTATGAGAACACTCGCAGACAAAAAAAGTACCAGAGAACAAAGAAAAAATTCAGAAAAAGTAAAAACAATATGTTCCCAAACTTCGTTTGGGGAACATAATAATGTGTGGAAGATGATCCATCTGCTAACAGCTTGCCTATCCTTCCATCAAGATGCATCAACTGACAAAGTTTGATGATTCAAAGCCAATTAATACATGAAATATTTAATTAAAGCCATAAATTTTTAAAAGTAGGTCAAGATGAACAATTTTTAGTCAAACTGAAAAAGCTGATATTTTTTTGAGGACCCAAGATGCATCAACTTACAAAGTTGTATGAACACAGGCCTTAAAATGTCCAAATTATGCTTCTAAAATGCTTAGAAATCGAATGCCTGCAAAGTTCAATCATAGGTAATCAAAGATTTCCAAGCTCACCTCAACAAATGTTATCTATAAGTAAGGCAAATTTCACATCATATATTTTCTAGTTAGGGTACATCCAAAGATCAATATCCATGCAAGTTTGGTTTAAGCAGACTTATAGTTACTTGGAAATAGACCTCAAAAATCTTTTAACCTGTTTAAAATATTCAGGTGCAAAACATCAATGTAAAAATTTTTGAAAAAGGAGGTCAAAGTTCAAAGTCAAATATCATATGACACATCTTGTCACAGGTAAAGCAAACATCAAACATAAAAATTCCTTATCTTTTCTCATTTAAAAGTTATGACTAAAATTAGAATTTTTCAGACAGACAGAAAAGTAAGTCAAACTTAAAAGTATCACAAAACATTTGGAGAGATCATGTCACATGTAATTGCACATGTTAAATATGAAAGCCATCTTTTTTTTCTAATGCAAAAGATATGAACAAGGTTTCAAACTTTTGTGATAGACAGACAGATGGACAAATGAATGAGATATTTTTGTGCAACTTGGGGGCAATAAACAAATCACCAAACAAGGAGAACCTCTCTAAATGACTAGAAATAGAGTTTTCTTTTGTGTGAACAGTACTGCATTTCTCAAATGAATTATAAAAATTTTCTAATCTGAAAAATGTAGGGGATGGGTGACATCCTGACAATGTTGACACACCCTATGAACATATTTTGCATAAAAATGTTCAACAGCTAGTATATTTCTCATCAATTATCAAATTAAAATGAAATTCCGAGTACCAAATATGTCTTTGATCATGTTGATGTATAGTAAAACTCGTGTAGTACAAACACGGATATAGCGAATTCAAGAATAGAGCGAGTTTTTCTTGGATCCCCAGCAAAATAAATTAAACGAATTTCTTATTAGATCTAACGGATATAGCAAAGTAATTTCACAGGTCCTAGTGACTTCATTATAACCAAGTTTTACTGTATGTACAAATGATCTGCAAAATAAAAACTTCCTATCTTGAAAAATTTATGAGGAGTTATCCAGACAAATTATGTACAGTACTCAGGTGGCAGCTGCCCATGGTCCCACCTCCTACCATTTTCACCATTTCAGTAATCAGATTTATACAATAGAAAGCCTATTTAAAAATCCAAAATATGATGAGTTTTAAATTGTTGGTTTTTCTATTTTTCCCCATTTTCCACAAAATAAATGTCAATTTTTCAAATTTCAACTGCTTTAATTGGTACAGTTGGTATGAAAGCCATGTGATAAATAGGATCAAGCTAGCTTTTCTGATTACCCGTTGTTCCTGCATTCATCCATCTGTCTGTTCCTCCGGAAACTTTACAGAATTTTGACTTCTCCAGAACAAATGGACTATTTCAACTAAACTTGCCATGAAACATCAGACTGTATCAACAGATGATAGCTAAACATAAAGATCAGCAGAGAGAAAGAGTGATAAGATTGAACTTTATACCTAAAAAATATGATTGCAGGTTTGAAAAAGTCCTTACCTACACTTGTATCCCCATATTGACCTGTCATCTTGCAAGATTTATCCTCACAAAAGCACTGATCTTCCCTTTCCTTTGCATACGATTTGTCAACTACATAGCAGCAGGATGTTGCAAGTTTTCCAAACAAATGATTTGCCAACAGCATTGTCAATTCTGTTTCACTTAATTTCTGAGGATCAATTTTTATACTTCTTTCTGAAATAAAAAGCAATCATGCAGTAGTTAAAACCCAACTTTTCCCCCCATTTTATGCATGGTACATTCAATATCAATATGATTGAGGTTCTATCTCCTATTTGTTAATGTTTTAGAAACTTGAAAAAAAATTAGAAATGACATTATTATACCTCTACTGTAATAACTCTGTATAAAATTAATAAAATTAATTGCCTATTTCCCCGAGAAGAGACTCTTTCCCTCATCTGAGGACGACTCCTGAGAAATCAGAGCTACTCCCTGGAACTACTCCCTTATGAATATTTATTAGTAATTTTAACCAATCAAAGTGTTCAGTTGGTGGAGCGTTCCAGGAGTCCGTGACGTAATGTTATTAGCAATGTAATGCCCTGTTCACATGGAGAGTTTAATTCGCAGTTAATTAATGCAAAGTTAACTAATGTGAATTAAACTTATGTGAATTAAATTGCATTCACACGACAGCTAAATGGAAATGAACTAATGCGAATTAAAATTTTACTTCTGCAGCCTGGCTATTATGACGTCATTTGCAAACCACGTCAGTGACGCCACCTTTTGCAGAAGCAGATCCATTTGACACAATGGCAAAGTGTCTGTATACACATTTTAATGATTAACAAAATTTTCCTTAGTTTTTCACTCAAAAATTATAGCACAAGTACCTATAGCTGACCACCCACAAGTGGAATTTGACTAAATGCGAAGTAATTTAATGCGCAGTTAACTAATTCGATTTTAACTAATACGCATTAAATTCTCCATGTGAATGCTAAGCGAATCTAATTCGCAGTAACTTTACGTTTTATTCGAATTAAACTCTCTGTGTGAACAGGGCATTACTATGACGTCAAAACATTTCAACATGCAATGTCAAAATCATAGTTACTTGAATTCTAGCAAAATGAAGAAATGTCAGTGAAAATATTTTTTAAAAAATAATTTTATTGTTCTAGGACACGATGCATTATTTAGTTATCTCTTAAACGGCTTGCATTTGTTATAATGCCTCTATAGGTTTTTTTTTTTAAATGTTGGATTATCTTGTTTTTTAAAACAAAGATTGTTTCAGCATAATAAAACAGTTATGGAATGGGAACTCGGGAAATAGCAAACTTATGGTTCCCCGAGGCCCTCGTACCTATACCATAACTGTTTAATACTATACTAAATCATGGCCTTAATAATGTTTATAAATACAATAAAAATTTTATTATAGCTGTGGCGGTCAGCCGGGTTTGATCCCCAGTGGCCAGATAGCTCAGTTGGTAGAGCACCTGACCGGAGTTTCAGGGGGCCTGGGTTCGAATCCCAGTCTGGTCCACTGCATTTTCTCCTCTCCCATTACATTTGGTGCCGTCCCATGCCTAGGGCTGTGTATTGAGCCAAAAATTTCGATACGATACGATACAATATTTTTATATTTATAAACACACACTTTACCCTAAAAAAAACTAGTTTTAGTTTTAATAAAATATGAAAGTATTTATTATATATCCATTTATTCTCTTTATTTCAAGTCCTTTTGGGTTGTTCTAAATTTCCTTTTGGTTCCTTTTGGGTTCCTTTTGGGTTCTTTTGGGTCCTTTTGGGTAAATCGACCCACCGGAAAAGTCTTCTAAATCATTTTAATGCATACATTTTATAACAATTAGGGTGAATTCACCATGCATCGGATACCCTTGTACTTCAACAAGTTCTAGCGATATCGCTACCGAAGGAAAATTATCAAAATGGACCTCAACATTTAGTTTGTGATTAAAATATCAATTTAGGACACAATTATATGCCTTTTATTGAGAAAATATCCCCCAAAATCGAGTTTTTAGAAATAACTGAGAATTCACCATGGATCGGACATTGTTCACCATGCATCGGACCGACGGTATTGAAAACGGAAAAATATGTACCTTTATCACAGTGCTTTAAAATCCTTGATATGGGTATATTTTCATCTTTTATCTAAGAAATAACCCTCATCTAAAATTTAATTGACGATATAGTTGCACAAATGTAGAACGATTCAAGATACATCGCTCTGCCTTAGAAATGCTTTAAAATGCTTAGAATGCGGTAATTCGCGCCTTTTTCTCATGGTTTATCATACTCTGGTTTGTAGAAATAAATTGAGTCTATTCCAGACGTCATATATCAATAACTTGTATTTTGACTGAAAATATAGAGTCTTTATTTTCTTTTTCCGCAAAAAACAGCTGTCAGCTGGGTTCTGTATGAAAATGGTAGGCTTACCTTTGCATCGAAAAGTGTCCGATGCATGGTTAATTTGTGTCCGATGTACGGTGAAATTAGCATACTAGTAAAAACCAGCTCTAATAAGAATTAAACAAACATTGAAGTGAAATTTCTTTATAATTTATGTAAAATTACCAATCCCTGACAAAATTCACCAAAGTCCGACTCGTTCCGAGGAAGTCGAATTTAAAAGAACGATAACTCTGAAAATTGCAAAATCATAAATTTCGGGTTATTCCCCTTTATGATGTAAAATATGACGTAACTTCAAGGCCATTTGTGGGGTATTTTTATCTCAACATGACAAACACAATCGGTATCATTAAAAAATTTAAATCTTCATCTTTACGACAGAAACAAATAAATACACAGAACTCTTAAGTTGAAAGAGAGTTTATTGCCTAAAGTTGTCCGAAGCAAGGTATGTGTCCGATGTATGGTGAACTCACCCTAAGTGTTTTATTACCCATTTTAAAGTTCTTGTCTCATTGTCATTAAAAATAACACTTAAATTAAAACTTTTGATGACAGTAAAATCAACATGTTCAAAAAAATTTATCTTTGTATTTTGTAATAATTATAAAAACTGTTTTATTTCCTTAGAAATTATATAATTAAATTGAAGGTTTTAATTCAAAAAAGTAAAATATAATCTTTGGTGATTGAAATTCCCATCTTTTAAACAGAATTTGAAGAAAAAATGTCTGTCCGATACGCATTGGAAGTTACTTTTCGATACGATATTTTCCTTGAATATCGATACGTATCGATATATTGATACAGCCCTAGGCCCATGCCCTTGAATTGACAGGTGAAAGACCTGCCAGGGATGAGCCTAGGTTGGGGTCTTTGGAGGGCCAAAGACCTTTAAGGAGGGAGGAATGTGGCGGTCAGCCGGGTTTGATCGCTGGTGGCCAGATAGCTCAGTTGGTAGAGCACCTGACCAGAGTTTCGGAGCCATACTGGTCTAGTTTTTTTCACATTTCACATGTTTCAGTTGTTAATAAACTTTGTCTTCTAACAATATGTAGATATTCTAGGTTTTACATTGATAATTTATATAATATATTTTTTCATCATGTCAAATATCAGGCCTTTAGTATAACTGTTCCCAATATTTTCCAAGGGCTAGGGCCTGGATCCAATTCCCAAAATGCCTGTAATCTGTACATAATCTTACCTTCTTCTACGAATTCTAGTAATTTTCCAAGTAATAAATTATATGGCTTGTCTTCTGGTAGTGTCTTTTTATATAAATACTCTGTGAGTACTTGCAAGCCATATTGGAATACGTCCCCGAACAAAAAATCCTCCTCCTCATACACTTCTGTGTCACACCTAACTCTTGAAAAATCACATCCGGGTGTTGCATTGCTTCCTTTCATCTTAAGAGGTGATAGTTTAACTGCATCTGACAATTTTTCATTTCCGAGACATAAAAGATGTGCAGCGTTTGCAAATTTCAATACAGTGTTATCTACCCGTCTCCTCTTCACCAAAGATGCCATCTTTGTTATGAAGTGATGCTCGGTACTCCGAACCCGATGATAAAAAAGATAAATAGGGTACTTGTACCACAATAGTAAAGAGAAGCATAAAGAGGTATATTGTCCTTAAATAAACAATTGGTAAATACTTCAATTTTATCAGGAAATAATATAAAATAACATGCAATAAAATGTATCATATAATTGTTAATTAAATATCTTACTTATTCAAAATTTCCTCCTAGTGAAAAATTTAAGATATTTCTTACTTTACATTGGAACCAATATCAAATGACAATTTAAATGTATATTTTGAGCATCCTTGAAATTTTGAGTATGGAAAGATGTGCTGGTAGAGTCAATTATTGTCTGTTAATGCACACTGGAAACCATTCCCTCGGAAAGACTGTATAATTCTGTTCATAAACCAGAAACGTTGCCAGTCCCCTTAAAGACCATCTGAAGATTTGTTCTCAATTATTTTTTAAGTTATTAAAGAGGCATGGATATTATGGAATGCCATATACGACAGCCAACTGCTCACTGCCAACTGCCACATATATTTGCATAAATTTTCATATTTTCGTTGATACTATGTGAATTGTCAAAAACAAAAATAAAATTAAAAAACATGGATCCATATGGAATGCCATATACGACAGCCAACTGCTTACTGCCAACTGCTAACTGCTTACTGCCAACTGTCAGCTGTTTACTGCCAACTGACACACATATTTGAATAAATTTTATATTTATGTTGATATTTATATGAATTTTCACACACACACACACGCACCCACTCACACACACACACACACACACACACACACACACACACACACACACAAAAAAGGAAAAATATAAAATTCCAGGACATTTTTCCAAGGGGGTCACCCTGGTAAAATTAAATTGAATAAATGACCGATATGTTTAATCTTATGTAATATTCAATATATGCGGTTGATAAAGTACATTATTTAGTTTTTTATTTGTTTCTTATGCTAGTATTTGAAATAGGTAATAAAATGACCATTTTCTGCTTTTAATCTTTAAAGAAGCCCCCTCCCTCCCCCGGAGACAACAAAACCTTTGAAGAGAGAATAATACTAAAAGAGATTTGTCGTTTCTCAGAGAAAGATGTTTTGAAAATAAATTTTCGTTTTCCATTATATTCTATAGTTGAAAATTTCCTCAAATCAAAGTTGTATATCTCTGTGTGTTATAATGTTTCTCGTGCATAGATCGGGGGGGATTTAAAATTTGTACAGTCATGGGTTATATAAACTAAACGAACTACCGGTATAACTGACCTTGGACCCTCCACTTAGATAACGCCGATCAATCATTTATATCTCTTTGTTTTTACAAATAAAATATGTTTTACATGCATAGATCTAGAGAGAGAGAGGGGGGGGGGGGTCTGGACCACGCGTTTGAAATTTGTAAAGTTATTTAACGCACAAACTAAACCAACTAAAAGTTATTTAATGTATAAAATAAATCAACTAAAAGGAACCTTAGAATCCCCCCTCCCCAACCGAAAATGTGGATTCGTGTTAAGTTGGTTTGAAAAATGTCAAAGACATGAAGGTATGACGCATAAGAACCCCCTCTCCCCGGCCGAAATAAATGTTCACATTTAGGAAAGGACTTTACTGGGTTTTTTTTCTTGTCAAGAAATTTCTGGGTTGGATTTTTTAACAGAGTGACCCTGTTGGAAAAAAATGTCAAAGATCCGCGCCTTTTTTTTTTAATTTACATAAATATCAATATATAAATAAAATTTATTCAAATATGTGTGGCAGTTGGCAATAAACAGCTGACAGTTGGCAGTAAGCAGTCAGCAGTTGGCAGTAAGCAGTTGGCTGTCGTATATGGCATTCCATAGATCCAGGATTTTTTTTTTCCAGGAGTGATCCACCCCTGTAAAAATAAATCGAACTCAGAAATTCCTTGACAAGAAAAATAACGTAAACCCCTTTTGTAAACGTGAAAAATTCTTTTGACGGTGTGGGTGGGTTATGCTCCATATCTTCATATCTATGACTTTTCATACAAATTAACTTAATGCAGATCCGGGTTTTTTTTTTGGGGGGGGGGGGGGGGTTCAAAGTCAGTTAAACCGTTGACAAATAGTTAATTGCTCTTATGTATAACTCCTTTAATAAGGGTTAGATTTTATCAATTGAAATAAGTCTGAATATATCACCAGATCTTCAAATACTAATGAAAATGGATAAATGACTCCTTAATCTCATCGTGTGTTTTTATTAATGTAAAATTCAACATATAAGATTGATAAAGTATATTATTTTTTATTTGTTATCTTACAAAATGACTATTTTCCTGTTTTTGATACCCCCCCCCCTACATGAGACAACAAAATCTTTGGAAATGATAAAAACTGAAAAAAGGATTTGTTGTTGATTCACAAGGAGTTATTTTAAAAATAAATTTCGATTTCCCGTTAATTTTTAACCCGGCTTTGAACATTTTTCTCAAAGATTTATATCTCTTTGTTTTTACAAAATAAGTTATGTTTTATATGAACGGGGGGGGGGTGTTTCCGGACCATCCCTTTGAAAATTTTTAAAGGTATTTAATGTACTAACTAAACCGACTGAAATTTATATAATGCATAGATTAAAAGGGGGCTTTAAAGGGTTTTTATTTTCTATCCGGGTGTCCCTCTTGGAAAAAAACCCTGGATCCGCGTCTGTTTTTTTTTTTTTTTTTTTTTTTTTGAAAATACACATGAATATATCAAAATATGAAAATTTAGTCAAATATATGTGGCAGTGGGCAGTAAGCAGCTGACAGTTGGCAGTAAGCAGTTAGCAGTTGGCAGTAAGCAGTTGGCTGTTGTATATGGCATTCCATAGGATATAGATCCGTTGATTTAAAAAGAAAAAAAAAAAAAAAAAAAAAAACATTATTAATTTTGATGATTATAATTCTCAACTAGGGCAATTCTAAAGATCAGTAAAGAATGAACATTATTTTTTTTATCTACAAACACAAAGGAAATATTGAATTTAAAATTCTTCAAAATGTAAATAAGTTTCGTGTCTTGTTTTTGTTTCAAACAGAAAATATTTTGTGATAGCAAAATGAGATTCAGCAATTCACTTGAAACTGTCTAATCGTAATTAGAGTCAACTTCTGTTTTGAAAAAAATCTGCTTTGAATGAACACTGAAAACCAAAAGTTTTGAAGATCATAAGAAATACCTTAGTTAAGTATGTTTGTAAACATAAAAAAATTGAAAAATATAAAATTCGAAACTTTTTAGCTGAAACTGTGTCCATATTTCTTTCAGTGGTTCATGAGAAGTATCTTTCCTCTATATTTCCCTATTAATCTTTGATCGTACTGCCTAATCCTCCCTCCCCCCTGCCGGAGACGCTTTTGAACAATTTTATTTGAATTTATACTACCCAAGGATGCCTCCATATAAGTTTCGTATAATCTAGCCGGCCTCCTGGTTCTTGAGAAGAATTTCCAGGACCCTTTATACACTGATGAATTTTTTTTTCACTGGACTTTGAGAATTTTATATAGCCAAATGAGGATATTTGAAATCAACTAATTAATTATTGATTCAGGGAACGTGCCTTTTTTTATGCAGGAAAAATTTTCAAATATGAAGTAACGATAACAAAAGAATAGCTTTTGTTTATTGAAATAGAGAAAATACGGCATTGCACATACACATTTAAAGTCTTCAGCTATTCTATCTAGGTCTATTATAATGTTTTGAATAGATCTACTTATTTTAAATCATGACATATAATGTAGATAACAATGTATTCTATTTAATGCCAAATAGTGGGTTAGTTTAACTACAAAAAGTTCCCTAAAATTTGGATGCAGTGTCCTTTAAAATGATGACATTAAGTTTTCATTGATATTTTGTTATCCCCCTCTTCAAAAGGGCGTGTCCCTTCAAATTACCAAACTTGAATATCCTTTATCCAATGATACTTTCAGTAAAGTTTGGGTGAATGGTTCTGATAATAAGTTAAAAATATGAAAAGTTTACAGACAATCAGACAGGCAGAAACCAAACAAAATGTAATCAGAAAAGGATTCATACACCTTGAAATGTTTCTAGAATGTAAGGCTATAGTATTTTTTAAATAAGAATTTTTAAATGATGAATTAATCTCAATGAGAAGAAGTTTTTTTTTTTCGCAACCAACACATTAGAAAATTTCAAAATTTGGTTATATTTCACAGTTGTTAAGCAACACTAGCTTCAAAGTGTATTCATGGTAACCAGAAATGAAATACAGTTTCTAAAGTTATGAAATTTAAAGTTTTCTAAGTGTTTGCTTATTGCAATGCTAGCAAAAGTATTAATAATCAATGGAAGCTATAAAAAATTTCAAATATTTTGGTCACAAATAGTTTGCTCTCTGGTCATTGTGCAGTAAGTTGCCATGGCAACCCAAGTATTATCTGATTATGGAATCTTGTCACCCATACAAATGTTTAATTTGATATATAACAATACCATATCGTTAGTTATTTATATTTATCATTTAGAACTTCTTGTGGAAGATCTCATTCCAGGCACGTACGTAGCAACGGGGGAGGGGGCTATTGTCGAGGTATTGTCAGTCAACAATGGCCATGAAACCTATGGGAAAAAACTGTATTCAAGATCAGAAGTCCATAACACAATACAAAATAAGAGCAGAGCAAACACGGACCCCCAAAACGTCAGAGGTAGAGCGAGAGCATCCCCTGCTGATCGGTTGTACCCGCCGTGTGCTCATTTTCATGATCAGGAAATAACGGAAACATCCGTCATTATATCAGTGTAATTGATATATAAATAATGCTGATACATTTTATCAACTTTCTTTGTCATAATTTCGTTATTTCTCTATGATGAAAAGTCAGCATTTGACTGCATGATAGATTTAAGTGTTTTTATGTTGATGAACGTCCCTCTTGAGAATTTTTCACTCAAATGGAGAGGATTAAAATAATAGGTTGTATCAGCATAAAGCACAATACAGTTAAGGTTATGCAGTGGAAATATCGACAGTATTTTGTGATTAAAAATGTATTCATAATCAGGATGATGAAAGACCTCTCTGTTTGTTTTGTTTGTTTGTTAGTCCATTTGTTTAATTCTGAGCAAACCTCGAAATGTTATTTGTAATCTAGCCATGATCCGCTACCATCCAATGTAGCTGGTTTTATAAACAAACTTAATAATGGATGTTTTTTTTCTGTTGAGTCGGATTTCTACGGTGGCTGGTATAGGACAATTCGTGGGAACGAAATAAAATTCGTGTAAACGAAATAAAAATTCGTGTGAACGAAATAATCAAAGTACAGTAACAGAGAGCCGGGCTCATTTACAGAGTAGAATACATGAATCACGTTTATATTATGATGAAAAAATTATTTTAAAACTATCAATATAAATGATAAGACACTGACAGTGAGTTTTTCAAACCTAATACCAGTCCATTTTGTCAAATCAGAATTAATCTGGTACCGCAGCTGAATGTAAACAAACAGGCCAGTCTGGTCCCCTCTCCTGCTTTACCTCGTATGTGTAGCTGGTAACACTGATTATCAAAAATCCTTACGCTAATGAGCTATGTTCTTTGACTTAAGAAGTTTTCAAAGTCATTACTACTAATGTTTATTTTATATAGATAAAACTTCGTTTTATTTTTGTTGCTTTATTTAGCGTTTGTATTATCTCAAAAGCGGTTGAATAAAGAACTATATTTTTGCACGTAACTTTAAAATGGCGACTATGTAACATCCTGCCTTGAACAGGATAAAGCCGGCAATTGCTCTGTGAACAATACGCCCGGCTAAAAATCCGTGGGTACGAAATAAAATTCGTGGCCACAAAATAAAAAGTCGTGGGAACGAAATAAAAGCCGTGGCCACGAAATAAAGTCGTGCTATATAATGTCATTTTACATTCTTCTCTTTTCTGTCATTCAAGATGAACGGACTTATAAATTATTATCTTTCAAATGGAATTAGCAAGCGGGATATTTGTTTAAAATGATTCAAAATTCAAAATGCATTGTGTGCCTGAATCATCATTAGTTATTGAAACATATCAATTTAATTTGTTTCCGGTTAATTGCATAAAGAGCTGATGAACGCTAAGAATATTTTTGATCAATTAAACCTACAAATGATATCAATGCTAATCTCACAATACATTACATTTTTTTCTTAAACAATGTACAGATAATTTGTATAAAATTATGTATAGATAGTAATCTCCACAATAATTTTTATTGATTTATAAATCAGAAACTTTGTCCTAAAAGATGTAGATATATGTTATTGTCTATTGTTGAATTTGTTGCATGCTTTTCTATTTCATAATGTTGTATATGAAGAAAGAGCCAATAAAAAAAAAAATTCTGAACTCATTATTAATGACAATTTGGCCATAAAATGCTTGTTAAACAGTTCAATGGTAATTGATTAATTATTTAAATTCCAGTGCTGAATAGTAAAATATTCCTAATTCCAGCTCTTGAAATAAGGGGGGTATACGATATTTTCCATTGAAATCCTGAAATATATAGTATAATAGTAAGATGTGAATAAATATTTCTTAAACCTTTTCTTGTGCTTTATGCATATAAATTAAGCATATATATATATTTGTAAAATATGATGTGTCCGTTGTAAAGCATTGGAAATTGCTGAAAAATAAGCATTTTGTCGTTTTATTTTATTATTATTTTTTTATTTTATTTTTTTTTTTTGGTATACATGGTTTATAACATAAACACGTCCTCCCCCTCCCCCTTCCGTGAAACACAAAGAGCTTTGGAATGAATTTTGGAAATGATAGAACATATTTCCCGTAAAAGAATTTTTGTTTCGCGAGGGGGGGGGGGGGTGTTTATAGTTTAAAAAAAAACGAGTTTTATCCTTTTATTTTTTTACTTATCTCTCGTTATTTTTCCCAAAGAAGTAATGTTTTATGAAAATCCATAAAAATATCAATATAAATATAAAAAAAAATCATTCGAATATCTTAACTTTTGAAAATTGACTTTGAGTAGGCGGGAGATCGTTCGCAGTTCTTTTTTTGGCTTCGGAGATTTTTTTATGGGAAAATTCCGGAATAAATTATTCCTAGCGATTCAATTTCCCTATTATAAGTCTAAAACATGGCGGTAAGTCGAGCTTGCGATTTTCCACCACAGAAATATTTGTTAAATTTGATACATTTACACACATATGTAGCTTTATAATATGTAAGGAAGGTATTGATGGAAACAGTTACTCTATTAGGGGTGTTATTCAACATGACAGATGTTTATTTACACCGTGAAAGCCAAATTCGCCGGTCTCGTTTTTGTTAGAATTTCCTCAGTTGTAGTTTGGTTAACATTTTGTAGCACAATGTGAAGTAATCGGACCACATGCCTCCCCTAACCAAACAATGGAATTAAGACCACCATCCGTATGGGTATAAGTTATCATTTAACGCGATTTTTAGTGAAAAGTACATTGAAATAGTAAACGTTAATTAACAAAGTAAACCGAAAGTCAGTTGACATTTTTATAAAAATGTTTGTATTAGTACCCAACCAAATATTGATGAAATGTTCCATTTACAGTATGTTCCATTTTCAATCACAACTTATAACCTTATAACTAGCAAGTGGATAAACAATATGTTACTATAATGAGAACGATTGCCATTCCTTTCAGATGCCTCCGGGAGCTAATTTCATGCCACCCCCCATGGGAGCCCCCGATATGTCAGCACCACCTATGATGGGAGGACCCCCAGGTTTGTATATATTTTGTGTTGTATTTTTAGATTACAGTCCCTAAAATGTTCTGCTCTCATGCTTTTCCGTTTTGTTCACCATTCACTTTGCGTTTGCGCTCTGTTCACATTCTGCATTCACTCATATTTCAACATTCACACATCATTCACCCACCATTTGCTTTGCGTTTGTTTACTGTTAATTCACTGTTCATTCACTATTCGTTCACTGTTCAAGTGGGAAAGTATTTAATGTTTCAGGGACTATAGACCTTTAAAAATCCTTTCACTACTTTCGCAACACCTTATTTTCCTTTCATAGAGAGAAAATCGAATTTTCACAAGACCTTTAAAAGTCAAAACATATAATAATCTGTATTTTCTGTGAGCTTCTCCAGTAATGAGAGAATAATAAATCATTCCCAGGATTGGTGACATACCAGATCTTTATAAATGTATTTCATGGGTAGTTAAAGGTTTACATGTGAGGCCCAGGAATGATAAGAGATCCTCAGAGTCTGTACAAGTCAATTACAAGTAATGAACAATACAGCTGAACTTCCTCAGTCTGTAGAAGTCAATTACAAATAATGGACAATGCAGCTGAACTTCCTCAGAGTCTGTACAAGTCAATGACAAGTAATGGACAATGCAGCTGTACAAGTCATTTACTTCAATACGTATATCCAAGTCATTTACCGATAAATAAAATACAATGGATATGTCAAAGTGAAGGGGAAGTCCCCAAAATATATTTTACCCTGGATATCTCAAATCCTGGGATATATATAAGTTTTTCCTCAACCACATCATTAAGGATGAAATTGAAGAACTCTTGCTTTGCTTTGTTTAACATATTTTTGCAGTATATATTAAATTGATGTTTTCTTTCTTTGATTTTTGCAGGTTTCCAGCCCCCGGCAGGAAGTATCCCCCCACCCCACTACCCCCCGCCCGGGGGCATGCCACCTATGGGGATGCCTCCAGCTTTTCCCACACCAGGCCCAGGTAACAGGAGACAGTTAACCCTGCTTACAAGGAATTCAGATATAATGACATCCTGGATAAAAAAAAAAACAAACTGAATGTAAAACTCTGTTAGGAACTGAGATATGAAAGTCGATTATAAAAAAAAACTTATATGGAAGATAGAATGTGTATTCCGTTTATCTTGACTTGACCTTGAGGTGTCTATTTGTAGGTAACCCCCAGGTTCAGTCCGTGTCACAGACTGGCTCGGCCTCCAACTCTCCACTCGGCGACAAGCAGGAAAAGGTTTGTGTCTGATAGATATAAAATCTGAGTAAGATAATAAAATCTATGTAGGTTAATAAAATTTAGTACATACCCCATAAAATCTGTCAAGTTTGTATCAGTTCATTTGAATCTTTGTACATTAATAAAATTTGTTAAGTTTGTATGAGTTCTCTTCAAACAAAGTGTGTGTATTTTATAAAATCTCTTTACATGAAGGAAAATTGCCAATTTTGATAATCATGTAGTATTAAAACATAGTCATTTTAGAATGTATTTATTTCTTCATAAAACATCATTTTTTATAAATTAAAACGAATTACATTTTGCTATGGTTACAGAAGGTTTGGACGGAACACAAGGCTCCAGATGGTCGGACGTACTACTACAATCACATGACCAAACAATCCAGCTGGGAGAAACCTGACGACCTAAAGACCAAGGCAGAGGTCAGGGGTAGTTAGTAATAGTAAATAGACAAAACTGTTAAAGAAAACATGTATTTAAAAGGTCATTGTCTCAATATCTGGAAATATGCCTGCCCTCAGTCTATGTATAGATAAATACAGAAAATATGTTATAGTTATTAACATTCATTTAATAAATTGAAGTGACTTTCATTTGCTGAGGGTTTTGAGCATATTTTTAGTCAAATGGATATAATGAACAAAAGGAAATCTTTTTCCCTGACACTTCGTTATAAGAGTTTTTTCAGTATTTTACGAGGAAGGCCCCCCTCATCTCACAAAAACCTGTAGGACATATTTCCCAATATTCTGATGTTACACATGTTCACATTACACATATTCTCAATACACTTGTGTACATTACACATGTTGTCATTGCAGATGATGCTGTCTAACTGTCCCTGGAAGGAGTATAAGTCAGACTCGGGTAAAATTTACTTCCACAATTCACAAACCAAAGAGTCCCGCTGGACCAAACCCAAAGAACTGGAGGAACTGGAGGGTGAGTGAGTAAAGAGAAATCAAAAGTTCTCAGAAATTAATAGTGGGTCCTCAGGGAAGTTATACATTTATTATCATAGTGGGATACTTCATTACTACAACTAAGAAAGAAGCTTCTTTTGACAAAACATATTTTTATTCTTTGTAGAAATGGTTGCCAAGAAGACGCAAGATTCAAGGTAAATATTTTACAGAATTTACACCTGTTTATGCCTTTGTACTATATGGTTAGGGCACTCTAGGGGATCACTAGGGAAAAAGCTTAACATCTAATTTCCCCTGGCTTCTGTTGAGAGCCGTTCTTGTTCAGTGGGGTGATGGCCTTGTGTTTTATTTCAGTGTCGTTGGCGGTGGAGATTCTGGAGGGGTGATCACAGCACCCCCTACATCAGTAGCAGTGCCCCCTGCTGGTAGCGGCATCACACTACCACAGCAGCCTGCCAAACCCTTACCAGCGGCCCAGGGCAGCATCACGTTACCACGGCAACCAGCCAAGCCATCATCTGCTATCCAGGCCGCCATGCAGGCGACGCTGGCCTCCATCAAACTCCCTCCCCCTTCACCGTCCGTCAAGGCTGAAAAAGAGGTCAAAGAGAGCAAGTAGGTCACTTTAAATCGAAAAAAGGGAAAGTTTAGTCCACTATGAAATATATTTCTGAAATTCTTTTACGTGTATAATGGTAAAAAATGAAAGAGATCAGTTTTCTAGTCTGACAATCATTAGATTATACTTTCAATTAATAGCAATAAAATATAAGGAGAAACTTATAGGACTTTTTTTTTTTAGTATGAGAAAAGTAAATCTTCAAAATCACAAATGACAGATTTTTCTGTAAACTTTTCTCTTGTAGGCTGAGTGATGAAGAGGAGGAAAAACCCAAAAAGGAGGTTGTCCCTCTTGTCTTCAAAAATAAAAAGGAGGCCATGGAGGCATTCCTTCAAGAAAAGGTCTGACTATTACAAGTATAAAACTTCTCACAGTATTGATATAATAGAGGCATTCAAGAAAAGGTCTGACATAAGTTGAAAATTACACATATTATTGATAATGTCGGTAAAAAAAAAGAGACATTTAACAGTCTGCTCAAGCTTAAGGAAAAGATTTGACTATTACAAGCATAAAACTACTCAGATTATATATAATGTCAGCAAAAATAGACAATGAAAGCATTCAAGAGTTTACTCAAAGAAAAGGTCTGAAACATAGAAAGATTTCAATAAAACTGGAGTGGACTGTATCAAAAATGTTAGCGAAATATGGAAGTTACTACAATTAAGTCTGTGTGGAGGATGTATTTGTATTTTTATGCTTCTGCACATAACCCCCCCCCCCCCCTTTAATTTTATTTGAATATACCCATATATTGTACAGGGTGTATCATCTAATGCCAGCTGGGAGCAGGCGCTGAAGTTAATCGTTAACGACCCTCGTTACGGTGCCCTCAGACAGCTGAACGAGAGGAAGCAGGCCTTTAACGAGTACAAAACAAAGAGAGCTAAGGAGGAAAAGGTGAATAATAGAAACTATCAGAGGCTGTTATGTTATCAAATTCTAATCCACACACTCATTGTAAGCCTGAATTCATTATAACCACGTTCCTATAGATGTGTTTTACTTTAAATTCAAGAAAGATTTATCTTTCCTATTTAAAGACATCAGCAAGGGATCTTTTAAAAACTTTTTACGCGAAAACATTGGTTATTTTCTAGTAATTGTGTTGACATACATGTAACATTTTACTTTATGCCACAGAGAGAAGGGTAGTTAAAATTTTGGTTCTTCTGGAGATTTAGTATTTGTAGCTGACCTTGTGTTTTGATTTAAGACATTATGACCTAGTATTTATAGCTGACCTGGTGTTTGTTATAGGAGGAGCAAAGACTGCGAGCTAAACACGCCAAGGAGGACTTAGAACATTTCCTTCTCCATGCCGAAAAAATGAACTCAAGTGTCAAGTATTGGTAAGTTTCTGTGGAAACAACCTTCTAGGATTATGTACATGTCTGTGTAAACTTGGTTATTCAGCAGATTTAATAAATTTTTTTGTTAATTATTGGTAGTAGACAAGTGATGGAGTGATTTCTCTATTTTTAATACAGGAAGGCGGATAACTTATTCAGTGACCAGGATGTATAGCACAGTGTATATATATATATATATTTTCTGTTTATAACACAGGAAGGCAGATGACTTATTCGGGGATCAGGACGTGTGGCGCCGTGTCGACGATCGTGATCGACGCGAAATCTTTGATGATGTCGTCCACATGCTGGCAAAAAAAGAAAAGGTAACTAGAGGAGAAGATCCAAGAATTCATCAAAGGGTTGAAAATATGAGATTTAAATATTCTACTTCTGACAGGAATGAATGTGAATACATTTGTAGAAGATATCAGATGTGCTTTACAACTCAGACGAGGATCATCAATTTGTATAAGGTCCCTTTAAGAATTCTTAATTCAAAATGATAGCATCTCCAGGTATACAGATGTGTGAATGTCAGTCGACATATCGGGTCTCAATAGCTCAGTGGTTAGAATGCTGGCATGATAGGTCAGAGGTTCTGGGTTTAAGTCTGATTGAGACTTGATTTTTCATCTCCTGTGACAATAGAAAGAAGGAGAAGAACACGAGTAGAAAATGTAAAACATATGAAACGTGAATATTTGACTGTTAACAGGAGGAATCCAAGTCTCTGAGAAAAAGAAATACAAAGGTGTTCACAGAGATCCTGGACAGCATGCCGAGTCTGACGTTCTGTACGATCTGGTCCGAGGCCTCCCAGATGTTACTGGACAATCCACGATTTACAGACGACCCAGACCTACATAGTAAGTATAACTGACGACCCACACCTACATAGTAAGTAAGACATTAGACAATCCACGGTTTATCAATGACCCAGATCTACATAGTAATAAATCAATAAAAACTAGTGAATCTCTGATTGCAAATTGAAATAAGAAACGTTGCTTTACTAAGCATTTGCTTATGGAACAGATTCAACATTTTTTGCAATATGGTACTTTTGGGCAAATTTGTTTTCCAGAATTTTCTTTCAAAATTAAGTTTACATGTTACAACCCATTGTGGAATGCTTTTAAATCATCTGAATAGAAGAGATTTCAGATAGTCTTTATAGCACACCTTACAGAATCTATGTTATGTTTTTGATAGATATGGACAAAGAAGATGCCCTGATTTGTTTTGAGGAACACATCCGACTGTTGGAGCAGGAAAACGATGACGAAAAGGAACGAGAACGAAGACGAGGCAAACGACAGCAGAGGAAAAACAGAGAGGGGTTCCTGGTTAGTTGTCATTAGTAGAATTAGGAAGAACAGAGAGGGGTTCCTGATTAGTTGTCTATAGTAAAATAAGGAAAAACAGAGAGGGGTTCCTGATTATTTTTCAATAGTAAAATAAGGAAAAACAGAGAGGAGTTTCTGATAACTTTTCAATAGTAAAATAGGGAAAAACAGAGAGGAGTTTTTGATAACTTTTCAATAGTAAAATAGGGAAAAACAGAGAGGAGTTTCTGATAACTTTTTAATAGTAAAATAGGGGAAAACAGAGAGGAGTTTCTGATAACTTTTCAATAGTAAAACAAGGAAAAACAGAGAGGAGTTTAAGATAAGTTTTCAATTGTAAAATAAGGAAAAACAGAGGGTTCCTGGTTAAGTGTCACAAGAAAAATTAGATTCCTGAGGCTCACCAATGAATAGAAGGGGCAAATTTTTATGTGACCTTCTGGAAATTCCTTTGATACCTGCAGTTATCTTGAAGATTTATTATTTGCAGAGAGTTTAAAAGAAATGAAAAGTAATGGAATCTACTCTACCATGCATGGCTTTCATAAAAAATTACACCAATTAGAATATTATGGAATGAAATACAACTTGCCTGTGACATCATTTGATGTCAAAGTCTAGACAGTATCTTCTGTGGTGTGGAGAGGCATATCAAAGTCAAATTGTAATTGTTTAAAAGAACTGCACAATTTAAAAAAAACTGTTTGTTCATTTATTTTGCATAAATTGAAAGTCCTTTCTTCGTAAGATTTTTTTTATTTATGATACACCTGTCCCTTGATTTGTGTAGGTTCTGTTAGATGAGCTACATGTTTTATGATGTGTTTATCAGTTGATATCTGTGTCTCTTTATTTGTGTAGGTTCTGTCAGATGAGCTACATGTTTTATGATGTGTTTATCTGTTGATATCTGTGTCTCTTTATTTGTGTAGGTTCTGCTAGATGAGCTACATGTTTTATGATGTGTTTATCTGTTGATATCCGCTTCACCAACATGCTTGGACAACCAGGTAAAAATACCATAACAAGGTCATAGACTGACCAACCAGGTAAAAATACCATAGTGAGGTCATACTGACCAACCAGATGACCAACCATAAAAATACCTTTATGATGTGATTAAAATACTGTAGATCACTGTCTTTAATTTGTGTAGGACTCTTGTAAGCGAGACATAATTTTCAGGGAATAGTTGTTATGCTTCTATATAATCGTAAGGAATACTTTTGTACGCAAGAATCATCAGTCAGGACTGTCCGTAATTACCAACATGCTCGGACAAATAAAAAGTGTTTAAAATACCTGTACAGAGTCATAGTTTGACCAGATAAGACGAAACCTCAAACAGGTTTATAGCCCTGACCTTATTGGTATACATGTATTTATTGTAATTTTAGGATCCACCCCCTTGGATCTGTTCAAGTTTTATGTGGAGGATAAAAATTCCACGATGAGAAGAAAATTGTCATAGAAATCCTGAAGGTAAGCTGCAGAAAAAAATACTTTACCTAATGAAGGCAATTTGTAGTTTGATTCTCATGCTGTTATTGTTTGATATTGTTTAAAAGGTTTATAGCCCTAGACCTTGTTACAGTGAGTTCACACTTACATCACAGTGATTGTTAATCTCTTAAGCACAGTGAACCCCCTTGGATCTGTTCAAGTTTTATGTGGAGGATTTTTCATCAGAACGAAATTTTTAAATGTTATTTTGTCTTGTTTAACTGGTGAAGAAAATTGTCACATAGAAATCCGGATAAAGGTAAGTCCACTGTATTTTGTAACAGATTAAATATTTAGCAAATCAAAATTGTCCAATTCTTTCCTTTCAGCAACATGTTTACTATTATTTGCTATTTGATTTTGTAGTATTGTAATTTCTGTATAATTTATTCAGTCAATTTTGAAATGATTAATTTCTGAGCTGTTTTGTTATTACTTTGTCAGTGTTGTTTTAATGTTCTTAAGTCATATTTTGTAGGAGAAAGGTTAAATTTAATAAGCAAATCAGGATTTTGTTATTACTTTGTTGTATTTTTCTTTAGGAGAAAGGTTTTCTTGTGGAAGTCAGTATGCTGTTTGAGGATTTTGTTATTACTTTGTTGTATTGTTTCTGTAGGAGATGGTTTCCTTGTGGAAGTCAGTACGCTGTTTTAAGATTTTGTTATAAGGCTGTCTGATTATTTGATGAACGTTTCATGCAATAGCATGGCACTTTATTTTACTTTTGTTGTATTGGTTCTGTAGGAAAAAGGTTTTCTTGTGGAGGTCAGTACACTGTTTGAGGATTTTGCGGGACAGATCGCCGCGGACAGGAGGGCTAATAGTCTGGATACCGGGAACATCAAACTCACCTATAACAGTGTAAGTATAATACTGGGTAAAAAAAATATATACATGTTACTGAAAAAAGGCAATTTTCACTCACGTTTTATATTTGCCCTTTCCCCCCTATCCCCATTTGAGTGAATATTAAACAGGGTTAATTCATATAATACAATATAATTTCTTAATAAAACTTTGACTGGGTGAATTTAAAACAGCTTGTTTGCACTATGAAAGGTCGAAAATAACACAGGGCAAAAATAACTCTGTATACAGTATACAAATGTATGCTGGGAACTGGGAACATCAAACTCACATATGACAGTGTAAGTTTATACAGAGGGAAAAAATAATCAGAAATAACAAACCTGTATACAAAGAACATGTAGACTCTTGAACAGATACTCATGTCATAACAGAGCAAGAAGTCTACACATATAATATTGGAAAACATACCTTACATTAAAAGAAAAACATTGGATACAAGGAACCATCAAACCTACTTCAACACTAGAAGTATAATGTAAAATAACAACATATGAGATTCACATTTAACAGCTGAAGTATAAAACTCTACAAGATAAGTATCAAACATGCATGCATCAGTCAAAAAAAAAGGGGGGTTGACCTTGAACCATTTTGCAGTGAGTATAAAATTCATTTGTCAAATTTACAGACTTTGATTTATCAGGAATTTTTTACATTTAATAAGATTCTAAAAGAAAAAGAAATTAGTATATTCTCTAGACTTGTCTCTGTGTGTTTCTTTTATTGATTTCTACATGGAGTTGCTTATGTATGGACTTGTTTGTATTTTTTGTTGCTATATTACATGTACATGAAGTGTCGTTTGTTTTTTTTTTTTTAGTTAATAGAGAAAGCTGAGGCTAGAGAAAAAGAAAGACTGAAAGAAGAAGCACGAAAGGTGACCACTCTCTATCTGTACATCAGAGTTCTGCTTATTCGAGGGTTGTCCGTAAAGTTTGTGGACAACATTGATATTCATTGACAAACATTGACAAAATATGTGAAACAATTATTTTCATTAAAATTCATGTTTCATTAAATAAATATGCAAGTTTTCAACAAAAACAAAGCACAAATAGGTATATTTTTATCAGATACAAAAAAGACACACACTCATACACAGAGCACTAAAACAAAAATTCTTGATGTTACCCGACGTCAAAGGCTCAATACGAGTACATGTAAATTTTCTCAACATAGTCACCGTTTAACTCAATACATTTTTTATGTTGTTTTAGACAGTCATAAACATGTGCAAAAATTGTTCAGGTTTCATTTGTAAAATAATATTTAACAATGCATGTCTCACATCCTCCAATCATCCAACCTTTGTCCGTGTAAAGACGATTTTATTTACGGAAATACGGCAAAGTCATGATCACATTAAGAAATTCATTTTTTAAAGCACTGCAATCTCGGAATATTGGTTTACCTTCATGCATGCCATCCTGTACACCGTTCATTCCGTCTGAAAATATTATATGCCATTTTTAAAATACTAGTGAATGATTTCTTTCACTATGTTTTCCGGATTGTTTACAGAATGTATTGGTCTCTGTAGGTGTTTTTCTGATGTCTACGCAGAATTTTATCATTGTTCACTGCTCCACCTATTCCGACTTTTTTTAACAATTCTGATCCTGTCCTAATATGTTCAAACTTTGATTGCTCAGCCATTTTTAATCTTTGAACCTTCAAATTTTGCAGGTTTGACGTGACAACTTCTGTCAACCCCACAATGTAAAATTTTTCCAAATTTCCTCTGAATTTTATAAAATATAAATAAAATTCATTAAGAATAAAAAAAAAAAAAATTTCGCTGTGCTCCGGGTCTCCAATCCAAGTTTAATTATGAAGCCATAATTGTAATTAAACATTTGAAACTGAATAAAATTTTACATTTTTCAATTCACATTTAGTAAAGGATTAGAAATATGTTAATAATAAATATCAATGACACAACTTTTATTAAATTTTTAGCTTGTTCACGAACTTCATGGACAGCCCTCGTACAGTAAAACATGCAGGCATAATGAGATCTAAATTTGGATTAAGGAAGTAAAGGGGAAATTCCACTATTTTACCTTTTTAGAGAATAGTTCAAGAATTTTATTTTCTTGGACAGATTGTGATAGACAGAAGTTTTACCAAATTTTCTTTAAAAAAAAAGTTTTTAATCGTAGTCTTTGTTTGATTGATTTCAGCTGCGTAAACTGGAGAGTCAGTTTAGGACAGCGTTAAAACAGATCACCCCCGCCATAGAACCAGACACAAAGTGGGAGGAGGTAGGAAATTACCATAAAGGGGGCCGACTATAGTTTCCATCGCGCAATATTTCGCACATCATCGTAAAATGAAGCGTATTTACTGTTTAAATGCAACTTTTTCACTTTAATATTAAAATTAAACACAATTAAGAAATTATAGGTATAAAAATGTAATTACAATTTGATATAACTGGTTATTTAACCAATTTTGCAATTGATAGGTTGGTTGACGTTGTTGCAGTGTGTTTTTGACGTTATGATAATCTGTAGCTCTTAAAGAAAGGAGTAATAAAAATGTTATTAAAGAAAAAGTAATAAACATATGCTTTTGAAATTTAAAACATAGAAATTTGAGAATATCTCCATTATTGTTATTATGTTTTCATGTGAATCGATTGTGTACGTCATATTTTGTAATACTCTATAAAAATAGTAGAAGTTGCTAATTTTTTGCATTTTGAGATGCCCCCTCTGCTAACAAGACGGTAGAATTTTGTGTTTCTTACATATATTGTGATATATAGTATTATTCATCAAATATTATAGTTTATACAAAATGTCTATTGTAGTATTTGTATAATTTGCCTTAAAGTGCTAAAAATTGGCATTTTCCTATATAATCCTATAGTAAATGTACCTGTATTTTGAGACGGTCCCTCAAAAATACCTGGACGTTAGATTTCCCCCTAATTTTGCATGTACACTGAAGTTAATGTAAGTTATATATGGTATAAAAATGAAGAGTTTCGCTATTGTAGTTTTCACACAATAAAACTATAGTCGGCCCCCTTAAGTCTATTAGGGTAGATTTAAGTACTATAACAGTACAAGTTTTCATGAGGGATTAAATTTTGTTGTTAACAATTATCAATGAATTAAATCCCACATGTAATTTTATATTACTGTATATTAATTACTTTCAAAACAATGAGATTAAATGCCCACAAAACTACTTTTGGTAACAAATCAATGAAATTTTATCCGTTTGAAAATTTTTGCTTCTACAGTAATATGAGATACATAAAACATGAAAATTTTAATTATTTGTATTTTGCTGTTTTATTTCTAAGAAAGGTGCCTTAACTCAGCATTTTTATTCTTGCAAATAGAATTTCTTACGACTTTTGATTGAAACATCATCTTTAAAATTGACAATATATTTTGCTATTTTCTCTGAAGGTAAAAAACAATGATGTAAAGCTGAATGTTGACAGATTTTGAGATGTGACAGTTAACACTGAGATTTTGAGATGTGACAGTTAACACTGAGATTTTGAGATGTGACAGTTAACACTGCGTTTTTGGTTTCAGATTAAAGACAAGCTTGAGAGGGAGTCAGTGTTTGAGGCGATCACGCTGGAGTCGGAGCGGATCCGACTTTTTAAGGAGTACCAGGCCGTGTTAGAAGACACCTGTAGTCACCACCACGCCAAGAGGAAGAAACGAAAACAGAAACACAAACGATCACGGTCCAGATCTGTAAGTAATCACACTGTGTTACATCCAGATAAACACAAACACAAATGATCACGATACAGATCTGTATGTACCCTGACTGTGTTAGATCCAGATAAACACAACACATGATCACGATACAGGTCTGTATGTACCCTGACTATGTTAGATCCAGATAAACACAACACATGACCACGATCCAGATCTGTATGTACCCTGACTGTGTTAGATCCAGATAAGCACAAACTATCACGATCCAGATTTGTATGTACCCTGACTGTGTTAGATCCAGATAAACACAACACATAATCACGATACAGGTCTACATGTACCCTGACTGTGTTAGATCCAGATAAACACAACACATGATCACGATCCAAATCTGTCTGTACCCTCACTGTGTTAGATCCAGATAAACACAACACATGATCACGATACAGGTCTACATGTACCCTGACTGTGTTAGATCCAGATGAACCCAACACATGATCACGATCCAGATCTGTCTGTACCCTCACTGTGTTAGATCCAGATAAACACAACACATGATCACAACAGGGCTTTCAAAAAGTTTTGAACCAGGTGGTACTTTATCAAAAATAGGAGGTACCACTTGGCGAACGCCAAAGGCGTGAGCCTGCTAGGGGGTCCGGGGGCATCCCCCCCCCCCCCCCCCCCCCCCCCCCCCCCCGGAAAAATTTTGAAATTTAGAAGCCACCAGACAGCATTTCCTTGTTCCTAGACACATAGAAGTATGCTGCTATCAGTGTTATTTTTATGCCATGTTTCAAAGTTTATTTTTGGTCAATACACATTACATGTGAAGTTTAGCACTGGATGGGTGGAATTACATAGAAAAAATTAGTTATTTGAGCAGAGTAAGAATAAGATTTAGGTAAAACTTCTAAGTTCTATGCTATATTTGTTTATATAAATGTGTTCAAAAATTTTTTGCAAGGTTTGAGTTGTAAGTGTTATGTTTTAAATATAAAAAAATTATTGAGTCATGAAAGGAAATGGAAATTCAAAATTTAAATTTAATAAATGAGAAATGAAATGGTATTTGCATTAATTTAAATTCATTTTTGTTCTACAGTAAAGTGCAGATTTAAAAAAAAAAGATTTTAAGAAGCACTGCATGATGCATAGCATGTACCAATAAATTCAGCATATTTTTCATGCACTGGAACATGTACATATAAGATAATATACATGTGTAAATTAGACAAAGATGACATCAAGACTGGAGACAAAAAAATTTAGATATGACTCCCTCACTTTACTGGATATGGTTACAATATTTGGAAGAAAGTTAACGTCCGCAAGGTCATTCTCTTGACCACTAGAAAACTGCTGAATCAAAGAATTAAATGTGTGGCAAAAGAAATAGTTTCTGTTTTATGTCCTTTTGTTTCATCAGAAAGTTGCAGATATTCAAGACTGTAAGTAATTTATATCGTCAGCTGCAGATTTTGACACTTAAATTTGAAGAGTTGAGGCTATTAAAATGTACAGAGGTGGTCAAAGAACTATCTACTGTTCATGTCCGTCTCTCTATCGGTCAATTGTTTTGAAGACTTTCCGTGGTCTAGTTCCTTGTATCTTAAAATCTTTTGTGAAACTCATTACCATGGCTTTAAATTGACACTTTCATTTCTGACACTTGGATTCCTGGTCTTTTTTTTTATTTTATTGGCCGTATTTATTTAAAATATATTCCTAGTCATTAGATTTTGTCAAAATCAGTGACGGTGTCATTTGATATCGAAATCTACTTTCGTTTTCGACAAGATCTATAAGACGCGTTATGCAATCTCTTTTGTTTCATTTATTCAAACGCTTTAATGATCTTCTTGACTAACCAATCAAAAACGTTATTAGATACCATTACGGACTAAAGAATAATACAAAGCTACGTAACCACAACTTTTGTAAAACATGGTAAACCTATCGTATTTTCACGCGATTTTTTTTTCTCCACTGAATACTGGTTGAATGAATCCAACCGGGTAAACACAAACACAAACAGATTTTGAAAGGCCTGTCACAATCCAGATCTGTATGTACCCTGACTGTGTTAGATCCAGATAAACACAACACATGATCACGATACAGATCTGTATGTACCCTGACTGTGTTAGATCCAGATAAACACAACACATAATCACGATACAGGTCTACATGTACCCTGACTGTGTTAGATCCAGATAAACACAAACACTTGATCATGATCCAAATCTGTATGTACCCTGATTGTGTTAGATCCAGATAAACACAAATGATCACGATCCAGATCTGTATGTACCCTGACTGTGTTAGATCCAGATTAACACAACACATGATCACGATACAGGTCTATATGTACCCTGACTCTGTTAGATCCAGATAAACACAAACTATCAGGATACAGATCTGTAATATGTACCCTCACTGTGTTAGATCCAGATAAACACAAACACATGATCACGATACAGATCTGTATGTACTCTCACTATGTTAGATCCAGATAAACACAAACACAAATGATCACTATCCAGATCTGTATGTACCCTGACTGTGTTAGATCCAGATAAACACAACACATGATCACGATACAGATCTGTATGTACCCTGACTGTGTTAGATCCAGATAAACACAACACATGATCATGATCGAAATCTGTATGTACCCTCACTGTGTTAGATCCAGATAAACACAACACATGATCATGATCCAGATCTGTATGTACCCTGACTGTGTTAGATCCAGATAAACACAACACATGATCACGATACAGATCTGTATGTACCCTGACTGTGTTAGATCCAGATAAACACAAACACATGATCACGATACAGATCTGTATGTACCCTGACTGTGTTAGATCCAGATAAACACAACACATGATCACGATACAGATCTGTATGTACCCTGACTGTGTTAGATCCAGATAAACACAACACATGATCACGATACAGGTCTGTATGTACCCTGACTATGTTAGATCCAGATAAACACAACACATGATCATGATCCAGATCTGTATGAACCTTGACTGTGTTAGATCCAGATAAACACAACACATGATCATGATACAGGTCTATATGTACCCTCACTGTGGTAGATCCAGATAAACACAACACATGATCACGATCCAGATCTGTATGTACCCTGACTGTGTTAGATCCAGATAAACACAACACATGATCACGATCCAGTTCTGTATGTACCCTCACTGTGTTAGATCCAGATAAACACAAGCACAAATGATCACGATACAGATTTGTAAGTACCCTCACTGTGTTAGAACCAGATAAACACAAACACATGATCATGATCCAAATCTGTATGTACCCTCACTGTGTTAGATCCAGATAAAATATGATTTCTTTCGTTTGGGGAACAAATTAGACAGAAATCAATTTCTACTTGGTGTGATAATGAATTACTTTTTCGGAATTACAAGGTTTTCATTCGAATACCTGGTGAAAATCACGTGGTTCTTTAGAACTGGTTTTGTTAGCAAGGCTATATAAGAGGTGAATAGTGGTTAAAATACCAGTTTAGGACGACATGTAGAGCACATAGAGTTTGAATTTTATCATGATTTATTCAATCCAACGTAAACTCATATATACAAATTAATTTTCATATTTTGCATATGTTTTGTACACTGTACAAATAAAGCTACTGTGTTTCGTTGCTATGTCCAAATGGTGTGTTTGTTGTTTATTGTACTTTCATTTGAAAGTAATGAATGGATTTAGAGTAGAACACAAACTATCAAGATCCAGGTCTGTATGTACCCTGACTGTGTTAGAACCAGATAAACACAACACATGATGACAATCCAGATCTGTGTGTACCTTCACTGTGTTAGATCCAGATAAACACAACACATGATCAAGATCCAGATCTGTATGTACCCTGACTGTGTTAGATCCAGATAAACACAACACATGATCACGATACAGATCTGTATGTACCCTGACTGTGTTAGATCCAGATAAACACAACACATGATCACGATACAGATCTGTATGTACCCTGACTGTGTTAGATCCAGATAAACACAACACATGATCACGATACAGATCTGTATGTACCCTGACTGTGTTAGATCCAGATAAACACAAATGATCATGATCCAGATCTGTATGTACCCTGACTGTGTTAGATCCAGATAAACACAAACAATCATGATCCAGATCTGTATGTACCCTGACTGTGTTAGATCCAGATAAACACAAACAATCATGATCCAGATCTGTATGTACCCTGACTGTGTTAGATCCAGATAAACACAAACAATCATGATCCAGATCTGTATGTACCCTGACTGTGTTAGATCCAGATAAACACAACACATGATCACGATACAGGTCTGTATGTACCCTGACTGTGTTAGATCCAGATAAACACAACACATGATCATGATCCAGATCTGTATGTACCCTCACTGTGTTAGATCCAGATTAACACAAACAATCATGATCCAGATCTTGAATATCCATGTAATGCAAAGTTATATTTATTTTGATTTACTTATGTAGTTTTAAGACTATAGAACTTTTTATCTCTTGTTTATTTTGATTTACTTATGGAGTTTTCAGACTATAGAATTTTAATTTTTTTTTGTAGCAAAGTGAATCTGACAATGAAACAGCCTCCATACGATCCTCATCCAAACATAAATCAAAGAAAAAGAAGAAAAATCGCTCCGAGTCCAGGTCAAGGTCACCCAGTGCAGTGCCGGACTCGGATCATGAGGAGCGGGAGAAAAAGAAGCGAGTCCAGGCAGAGTCCGATCAAGAGGAGAGAGACAAAAAAAAACACAAAAAGAAATCCAAGAAAAAGAAGCACGTGTCACACAGTGTAAGTACAGTGTCACATAGTGTAATACAGAGTAAGTACAGTATAACACAGTGTAAGTACAGTGTCACACAGTGTAAGTACAGTGTCACACAGTGTAAGTACAGTGTCACATATAGTACAGTATAACATTTATAGTACAGTATAACATTTAAGCCTTCTTTCCTTGACGGAAAAGGGACCAAATTCTTACCAAAAAAGGAATATGTGAATTTTTCTTTAAGCTTAAACATAATTCCCCCTGTAGGAAAAGGGACCATATCCTTCCAGAAAAATAAATCTGTGAATTTTCTTAAGATTGCTTAGCTACTGTCTGTGGGTCAGTTGGTCTGTCTGTTGGTGCACCAAGTTTTCATTCATTTTCTTAACAACTGTTTCACATACTGAAATAAAATTTGGTATACAGATTTATCTTAAGAATATCTAGGTCAAGTTTTGTTTTGGGTACGATTGACCTATTTTAAGCTCACCTGAGCAGAAGGATCAAGTGAGCTTTTCTGATAACAATTTGTCCGTTGTCTTTCGTTGTCGTCATCGTTGTTGTAAACTTTCACATTTTCATCTTCTTCTCAAGAACCACTGAACCAATTTCAACCAAACTTGGCACAAAGTATCCTTGGCAGAAGGCGATTCAAGTTTGTTCCACGCCCTTTTACAATGGGAGATAATTTAGAAATAGTGAAAATTTTGTGGTATGTTTTAAAAATTTTCTTCTCAAAAACCACTGTGCCATGATAAACGAAACTTATAGGGAGGCATCTTACAGGTAGTGTAGAATCAAGTTTATTTAAATCATGACCCAAGGGGTAGGGTGGGGCCACAATGGCCGATCAAAGTTTTACATAGAAATATGTAAGGAATTCTTTAAAAATCTTCTTCTCAAGAATAGCAAAGCCATGATTAGTCATATTTATATGGAAGCATTCTCAGGTAGTGTAGATTCAAGTTTGTTCAAATCATGACCCCTGGGGATAGGGTGCGGCCTCAATGTAAATTCAAATGAAAATGGCACTAATGTCACAGGTAGTCAAAGAAAAATGTAAGGATCCTTAGTTAGTGTAGATTCAAGTTTGTTTAAATCAAACCTTCACCCCTTTTAGAATTGGTTTGGACCACTTTTGGGTTTAAACTTTTCATTAATAAACTGATTTCTGCTTTTTTCCAAGCTACAGTGTTCAGGTGAGTGATGTAGCCCATGGGCCTTTTGTTGGTAGTTATTCCCCTTGTTTATTATGAGGTGCAAATATGTTTTTATGGAACCAATGCATAAAATCTAAATCAATTTTTTTTCTGGCACCCATCATTTTCTGATACATGCATTTACTTTTATTCAGGCATCGAGCGCCAGTGAAGATGAGGAGAGACAGAAATCGACCAGCAGCAGCAAGCCTAAAAAACGCAAGAAAACAAAGGTCTGTCTGACAGTAAACACTGCAATCATGTTTATTTCAAATTTGAATACAATGTACTTAGTACAAAACTAATATCTGCTCAATATTTTAAATTTTAAGACCATAGGAATTTGCTTTAAAAGATGTTACAGTAAATGATACTGTTTAAACTTTTGTGAGTGACAGAATCAGTTTTCTATATCCTTAATTTTCTTACATCAGAATTTATAATAACTGAATTAATTTTATAGAGAAGTGTTTTTTGCAACCACATGTATGTCTGTAAAATCATTTAATTTCAAGTGTTAAGTATATATTTCTTGATCTGATTATTTTAAAGGGAGGAGACAATGGATCTTCAGACAGTGATGTCAGTGAGGGGGAACTAGAGAGGAGGAGGAACCAACTGCTACAGCAACTAGAGGCGGATCAATGAAAACATGGGGTGGATCAATAAAACACAGGGGTGGGGAAGGGGGAGTTAGAGAGAAGGAGGAACCAAC
>NW_026935565.1:0-66367 GCF_032062105.1 Saccostrea cuccullata
ATAAGAGAAAAAAAACTCACATTAAATGAAACTAAATGTATTTCTAAAAAAATAAACAAAAACAATATAATGAAATGTGAACACACTCTAAAAAATATACAAATACGATTACAACATTTCTCTATCACATGGCCTGCATGGTCTTCCAAAAGTTCGTCTAAGCATAATCGGGCGCCTTCGTGTACCAGAACCAGTTCGCGTCCTTTGCGGTCTTGCACGTCTTAAAGCCCCTTCTGCAAAATTTATGCCATTTGCCCTGCCAATCTTCAGTCTCGATCCTTCCAAATCAGCAATGCTTCTTCTAGGTTCTATTTCAGAGTATCTTCTATCTGTTCTGTCAATGCCAGGTTCTCGAAGGTCGGCACGATCATCTGTAATTATTATATTGATATTTGAGGATTTTTTTTAACAAATCGTATCCAAAATATTTATTTTTTGACACATGATTTTTTTTTCAAATTCTTATAAGATCAATAGCCTAAAAAAAAAATCCAGGCAGTTTGAGATTTTTTTTCATTATAAATGTAATACTTACTAGTCAGTCTGTCCTCTAGAATTGCTTTGCTATGAACCGAAGGGAGAATCACAACGATAACAAACAACAGAGCGAAAGTTGTCTTCATTTTCATCTTAATTTTTTAATTGGAAATTAGTGCTGATCTACGTTACACTACGTTTTTATATCATCTTTAACATGACCAGTGACACACCCTTAGTGTAAAAGAAAGATAAACATGCACGTATATTGTAATCCACAGCATTGATTGGTGGATGGTTTATTAAACCAACTGCATTTTCACGAATTTAATCGCGCTAATCCTTAAAAAATATCATCTATGAAACATATCAATGGGATATTCTGCTCAAAACATTGACATTTGCGCATTTGAACAGGATGTCAAAATACTTTAAAATTCAGTCTTATCAAAAGGAGAAAGAACTATAGCTTTTAAAACATAAGACTTTAAATGCATGTACAGTAAGCTCTAAGTAAATAAAATATTAAAATATAAACTTTAAGATATTTTAATTCTCTCTTCATATAATTTCTTTTTTATGATTAATTTAAGCATTAATTCAAGAAATTATATCACAAATGTTTTTCAACGTTTAGTTATAATATACTAGCGGAAAAAAAACTGTGCATTACTTAATACATGTACATGAATAGATGATAAAAATTACAATGAACAAATTTTTATTTTATTTCTTGTAATACTATTAACTAATGTATTTACAACATTTTATAATTCATTTACGTTAACGTCAAACAACGTGAATTTAGGAATACTCGAAAGATGTTGGTTAAGGCCTGGCCTAAATCAGCCAACGCCACTGGCTGAATTGGCAAACGACGTAGACGTCGTTCAATTTCATCCCAAACGTGCTCGATCGGCAACAAATTGAGGGAAACAGCTTGCCAAGGCAAGACATCGACATGCTGTTGAACGAAAACGTCCCTGACTACACGTGCAACATATGGTCTTGTGTTGTCTTGTTGTAGAGTGATGTGATTTTGCTGTCCCTGTATGAAGGGTATCACATGGCGCTGAATAATTTCGTCTCGACAGCGCACACCGATGAGATTTCCATTAACTTCACTATGCGACGATACACTTTACTACAGCCGTCACTGCTATCCAAAGGAAATCTGGACTCTTCCATGAACAGAACATTTGCCCAGTCCTGTAGTCTGAATCACAGATGTTGTCTGCACCATTCTAATCTAGCGATACGATGACGTTGAAGTAATATTGGGTGTACAGCTGGACGTCCTGGTCGATGTTGCGCTCGCACAGACAATTACGCACAGTTCTTGGACTGATTGGTCGAAGTCCAGGAATGCTTCTAGCAGTCAAACTGTCGGGAACCGATTTCTCAGGAGCACAAGTCTAATTTGGCTATCCTGTCGACACAACTTCACGCGAGGACGCTCAGATAGTGGTCGATCCCGAGTGTTATCAGATTGTTGAAAACGTGTCCATAATGATTGGATGGTGTTCCGATGAACTCCAAAGTGTCCTGTAACGATATTTTGTGCCATTCAGGAAAAAGGAAGTGTGACAGACAGAAGTTCAGACAGAAAATGATTTTTCAGAAATATTTAACAAAAAAAATTATTTATTTAACAAAGAGTATATAAGACTAATGTTTGTGTTGTTGTTTTTTTTATCAGCAAACGACTACAAATAATATTCCATTTGATGCTCTATGCATCACACGGGTGTATCATCAACAATGCCTCGCCCCTTACTTATTCTTTCAAACATTCATGTACATTAAGAAGTTATATAAAATCCTTTTGCTAAAATCCTTTTGCTTAAAAGACGTCGACAGACTGGCCAATGTCCATCTATACAGTTTTCATATATTACCATTTTTAAAAAGCTCCCTCGTTTTCCATTTTAAAAGACGAATTGAAACACAATACAATGAACTGCACTTACATGCTCTCTCAAAAGACAAACCAATAGCTAAGCATACACGGACCTTAAAAACATCAGAGATAGGACCAGGTGCCACGGAATGGAAAACATACTCCGCCAACAAGCAACACCCATCGCGTACCTCTTGTCATGATCGGCAAATAAGCAATAAAAAGTAGACATTTCAGAAAATAAATAATGGTCTAATAATTTGATAGTACTTTCTGACAAGGTAATTATATCGATTTAAGAATCTGCGAAATTTTAACTTTATTTTAGACTGTTGTAATCCGTGTTTCATCAACTTACTTTTCAGTAGCTTGCACTGTTTCAGAAATTGTTCTTAAGTAGATAATGATTTTGCGCATCAAATTTGAATCAACAGGAGACATTTACCATATACAGGTGATAATGGTATATGGCAACATAAATAATTTAAGTTGAGGATAGATAAATTGAAGCCATCGCGCTTATGATTTACATTGGTTTTGGGTACTTAAAACGTATATTTTAAGTAAAATATCTTGCACTGAAACAGAAGTGTAATGCTTTAGTTTCTTTTATCTGAAGATTATAGGGATAAATCGAATCAAAATTAAAAAAGATTTGGATTATAGACATCTCTCGATATATATCTTTAACTGAAGGCCAGTGCATGAAACTTTTTCTTTTCATGTAGAAGTTTTCTAAATAGAAGTTTTAATGAATATGAAGTCTGTTAAAACAGGGGCAATTGGTATCCATGGAAATCCCGAAAGATTTTTGGAAGATTAAGACTATACCTCAAAAAATTACAAAGATGTACAATAGAAATTCAAGCATCTATTAACTTTTATCATAATGGAGTACCTTTGTGAACATGCAATTAGAATATATAGAATAAGAAAATTTTGCAAAGAACCAAGGACAAAATAAGTAAATTTACGACTCGAATATGTTCTCTCTCTCCAAAAAAAATAACAGTCATACTAGAGTATTTTTTGCAAAAATCAATCCATTCAAATGGTAGTTTTAAGGTGAAGTCGATTTAAAAGTTCTAAAAATTCTTTTCAGACATTTCGATCCCTTAAAAGTGCCTGTGGTGGCGGTCGAGTTCGGCGCCGAGGTCCATTTACAAAAAGAAATCCACCAATCTGTCCTCCAACTTTTCTGTCACTAAGTCTTCTTGTATCTGTAAATAATTACACAAATCATACAAAATTATGTAGAGTTTTGAGTCTGAGTAAAGGAATCTCCGAATTGATTAAATGCCCCACATCATTTGGCTATATTCATTTTATCTTTAGTGGGATATGAAGATGATTAAGATCTTTATCCTATAAACTTTTTTCTGCTTTATATAAAAGTTGTTATCGTTATAAAATCCGCATATAATAATGTATTCGAAATCTGGCCCAATCCTTGTTCTTTGACAGATAAATTTTTGAATTAAACTAATTCTATTGTTGGAGATAACCAAAAGAAAGCTAAATTGACTTTCATTTTCTACAAAATAGCTAGAGATGCACATAAATCGAAATGATGATTTTAGAACAACGTTCAAATGCGACTCGGTAAATTAAATTGGATATCACGTGAAATTAAGCCATGATCTCATCACTGAAATTTATTTTAGACGATTTAAACTGTCATAAGTACAAATATATGATGATAGTTGTTCATTTTTCTTTCTTTCTTCGTATTACTATGAATTTATGCTCTTTACAATTAAAATTATGAATAAAATATTAAGATCAAATGTGATATTATACATAGCATAAAAAAATATTCTGTTGATAGTTTTCTTTAATATTTTTTAAGAATAATGTTATAGCTTATAAGGCGATCCAGAAAGAATGAGAAGCGGTATAATTTTGCAATGGTAATATACAACTCTAACGAGTAAATTCATGACTGCATCATGACTCATCTCATAATCCATCAAAGTTTTACATTGGAATATATAGGTAAATTACTTCCCTGTTGTTTTTCGATGAGTTTTGTTAATTTACATTCACGTAAAAATACACACATGGTACATTGTACCTACACTTGACATGGAGTCAATGTAAAGTTTTCTATTGTAGTTTAAACACAGTAAAATCGTTGTCGACTCGATTTAATTATACATCTTTTTCATTTTGAAACAAATAAGTAAATAACACAATTGCACTTTTGACTCTCGTCGTTGCTGACAAAACATTTATAATAACAGACTTTGAATAAAAAACAGATTTTTTACATAAGCAGTAGTGAGAGTGATGCTCTTAAGAATTTCCGAAAGTTTCGATTATTTACACCAAGCACTTGCACTTAAAAACTTTATAGTTTTTATGGTTCAAGGTTTTGCATTACAAGGAGATGGAGTTTGTGACAAATATGTGGGCCTACATACAATAATTAAGTGTTCTGGTTTTATGTTTGTGTACTTATTAATGTTTTTATTATTCAACTTTAGTACTCTGAGGCTTAAAATGTTGTGTTTTCATTACTGAATCATTATATCAGTGTACTTAATGCCATAATGACTTATTCTTCTATGATGGAAAAAGTGGGGGGATATATAGTGATGGGGATGTCCATCCGTCTTTTCGTCCGTCTATCCGTCTTTTCTTCCGTCTGTTTGGGGTACTCATCTCTTATCCACAACTCCAGTTGAATTACGGAATGAATGAGACGTTCAGGGAATCCTTGTTACATAGCGCCATAGTGCACCTTTTATTTTACTTTTTGACTGGACTCCTATTTTGTGTTTCCTATAGAAAAACATGAACACGACCATTCTTTCTATAATATTAAAAGGTACCCTCCCTTATCCGCAACTTCACCCATACCACTGAATAAAATTCAATGAGAATTTTACGGAATCTTCATTACATAATGCTTTTGTGCACCTCATATTTTACGGTTTGATCTGACACATATTTCGAGTCTCCCAGAGCAAGACTTTACTATTATAATCATAGGGTAGTGTGGTGTCATTTTGTGAGTTCAGTGCTCACAGTACCTCTAGTTTTTGTTTAAAAAGTAATTTTAATACCAAGGTCTGTGAACAATATTTTAAAGGGAATTGTCTATTTTTTACAGTATTGAAAACAACCTAAATAAATTCAAGAAGACATTGAATTTTGAAGATGACGAACAGTCAGCGATCTCAGTAAAAGCGAAACAAATTTGTAATTATTGCATAAACAAGGACCTTTGGAAATTGCAAAGTCAACTGAGATCCGAATATTTTCCCTTTTGATTGATAATTAAAAATTACATTACAGATCCAAAGTAGAGTCACCAGCCTGGCGCAGTGGTTAAAGCAGCTGATATAGAGTCGCAGATTAAGGAGCAGATTCTTAGACTGCTGGTTCGAATTTACGTGAAGACCGGCCATCGAATGAAACCGTATGAGCCAATGTCCCGCGCGTACTGCATTAGATAGAGCACACAAAAAGATCCCCCAGTCTTCAATAGCCTTAAGGTATAAATTTACAGTCCTCCACCGGCCGGTGTAACAACGAAAAGTGACCCCCGTAGAATATTGACCAGGGGGTCATTTTTCTACGTAGAAAAATGACCCCGGGTCAATATCCTACGACAAGTAGGGTCATTTTTCGACTGTAGAAAAACATTCCAGACCAGTAATTCTACGACTCCACACACGTTGAAAAATGACCCTCATAAAAATTTGACCCCGTACTTTTTTGTACTATAAAACCTTATATCTGTGTCTTCTGATATTTTTTCATACTTTCAAATGTAAGGGGGAATTTTTTTATGTACTTTAATCCTTTCCAACATATATTGATTGCATATCTTAATAGTAGTATCACAATCAATGTATCTGGTATGGATTTATTTTTGGCTTGCAGAATCCCAATGAAAAAGTTCAAGAGTACTGTGCAACAATATATTCAAGAAGTGGTGTGAATCAGATGTGGATACTCAAAAATTCCACAGAGTTTTTGGACAATTTGAAATCACAAGAATTTTCCAAAATCAACAGCTTAAAAACTTACGACTTTTCAAGTTTATACACAACCATTTCCAACGATAAATTAAAGTCCAGGCTTTTTTGTATCATTGACAGGTGCTTTTTCAATAAAAATGGAACTCATAAATTTACTTACCTGGTTAATGATCATTTGCAAAATTATTTTGTTAAAACACATTCTGATTGCACACAAAAGTACTCTGAAGTTGACATCAAAAAGATGCTTGAGTTTCTGATTGACAATATCTATGTGGTTTTTGGAGACCAAGTCTTCCAACAATCTATTGGCATTCCAATGGGTACCAATTGCGCTATTGCAATTGCAGACCTATTTTTGTTTTCATATGAAGCAGAATTTGTTCAAAATCTTATGCGTGAAAAGAAAAAAACATTTGCTGTGGCCTTCAACTCGATATTTAGATATATCGACGACGTATTAACAATGGTAATTTCCATTCCTACGTCGATACGATATATCCAGGTGAGCTTGAGATAAAAGATACCACAAAGTCTGACACATCTGTTTCATACTTGGACATTATACTTGAAAAAGACGGTAATCTAACAACCAAGCTATATGATATACGTGATGACTTTAACTTTTCTATCGTCAACCTCCCTTACTTATATACCTTCAATATATCTTCATCATCTGCATATGGAGTTTATATATATCAGATGATTCGATACGCAAGAGCATGCGCCACGTATGAGCAATTTCTGAAATGAGGTTAATTATTGACAAGCAAGTTTATAAAACAAGAATTTCCGCAGTCTTGTTTAAAGTCATCATTTGGTAAGTTGTACAATCGATACAATGACCTTGTCAGCAAATACAATTTATCATTGAGTTAAATGCTGACTGACGTTTTCCGTACTAATTGTTAGGTCATTATATATGCACCGGATTGTCTATGGATTTTTTCTTTATATCCCCGATCATGACAAGGAGCTCACAGAGGATGTGACAGGTCAGCAGGGGATTCTCACTCCTCCATGGCACCTGATCCCACCTCTGATGTTTCTGTGGTCCGTGTTTGCTCTGCTCCTATTTTGTATTGTTTTATGGACTTTGATAATGAAAACTGTTCGTGATCTCCATATTCTTCTTCATTGAGGAGCATTTATATTATATTTTTGGGTGTTTTTTTTATCATTCAAAGGTTTTGTTCCGGAAATGGCATGATATGTTTCTGATAACCATAAACTGTGAATTTTTTTACAAATCCAAAAACATAGCATAGAAGCAAGAAAAGCAACGTAATTTATCTATATAATTCAATTCCCTTAGCTCTTACCTTTAAACTTGCATATACATCTGTATGCATTCTGCTTTAAAATACATTCTTTTTAACTACCTTATATAAGGTACTATACTTTTACGGGAAATACCATAGAAATATCTATAACTTAAAAAAAAACTTTCCTTTCCAACACTTTTTAGCCAACAGACACCTGACAAATGGTTGCTGTAACGTCCCCTTTCTTCTGAGATTTTATAGACACTCTTTGTCTATCATGCCATTACTTCAATATCCAAAGTCCTAGCACATACCATCCAAAAGTTAATGCTGAAGTAAAAGTTTGAAATTTTTGTGTAAAAGTGTGTCAAACTCCAAGGTCAAAAAGTCAAAATTGAATGTACACAAAAAGGTCTTGTCACAAAAATACACTTGAAATATGAAAGCCATGGTCCCACCCAGTCTAAAGTTATGGGCAATGTTCAAGTTTTTGCGAACAAATAGACAAACAGACAGACAGACGAACAGGTAAAAACTATATCCCCCCTTCCCAAAACTTCAGTCACGGGGGCATAAGTATAATATGTAAAGTAACAACTTTTTCATAATCCAACATTTGTTTTCTTTTTCTATTGGTAAGAAAACTCCTAAAATTTTTGGAAGACGAGCAGGCACGTAGCAACCGGGGGCCGGGGGGGGGGGGGGGGGGGGGCGGCGCCCCACCACTTTTCCCCCCAGCATTACTTATAATTGGATTTTCGACTTTGAGCAACTTTTCTTTTCTTTCCCCCTTTTTTTTTTGGCTGGTCAACTTTTTCAGGTTCGTAAAAAAAAAATTTTCTCTGCCTGCCCCCCTTTCAAAAACGATGCTACGTGGCTGACGAGCACTTCTTTTTTTAGTTAATCATGTTTTATGCTAGAACCCCCATTTTGTTAAGGTTTAGTTGACACTAGCAAACGACAAAAGACATTTTACAGACTTTGAGCTAACCACTTTTTCTTTACTTTGTATCATAGGTCAGAGGCAATTTAATTTCGTACTTATTTTTTACAAATTAAATTATCAATATTTTTTATGAGAAGTATGAAACTTCATTCATAGATTAAAACTTTATTTTGAGTTTTGCAAATTATTTATTCAGGGTAAAATCAAAGAGATTTATAATTAATCAATTAATTAAGGAAATTTTTTAAAAAAAATTCTGACACCAGCGATAAAATCACCCTTTAAAGATTAAGATGACAACTTTGGAAACTTACTGTATCAAATGTAATAAACGATTCTGTGAATTCTGAAGGCCAACTTTTTCAATGCCAACTTCTTTCAGTACCAATTTTTTCAATTCAACACTACATTTCCCTTATATCGATTTCCTGTACTATAAAGTGGGGGGGACCAGTCTTTCACTGAACATTTCCAATAGTAAAAGCAATGTTGTGAAAAAAAAAGTGGGGGGGGGGGGGGGGGGGGCAGCCCCCCCCCCCACCCCTGTTGCTACGTGCCTGATATTGTTTTCCTTTAATAGGGATAAAACGGTTTGTTTTATTAATGTAAGGTATTGTATAGCTTTGATTTCGTTATTTAAAGCTTAAAATCTTTCAGAAATTAACACTTCAAAGCATAAGGCTGCTTGATATTACCCGTATATATTCGCCTAACAAGAATATTCCTACGAAAACGAAAGTTTTTGCCTCAAAAAATGACAAGGGGTCATTATTCTACAGGGTCATTTTTCTACAATGCACACGGAGAAAAACGACCCCAAGGCCATATTTCTACAGAAAAGTTGGTCATTTTTCAACGTAGAATATTGACCAGGGGGTCAAATTTCTACGTAGAAAAATGACCCCCGGTCAATATTCTACGGGGGTCACTTTTCGTCGTTACACCGGCAGGTGGCGGTATCTCCATATGTGTTTGCTTGTTTGTTGTTTGATTTTCTCTAGGGAATAAACAACAAATTTAACAAAAACATATGGAGTGAAAAAATCTACAGATGTGCGTTAAGCAACAAACAAAGCAATCACGTACTTCTTAATACAAATTTGTAATTGCTAAAAAGATTATTTTTTGCACGGAAAATTTCTTTTATTATTGGTTGAAATATTGTGAAATTTAAATCCATATTTATTACTTATTTTGTCTTTGTTTATGCTTTTCATTACAAGTTCCATTATAACTTTACATAGACATTAAGACATATTTAAAATGTCCCTGAACCATGTATTTCCAGGCCGCAAAATGATGACCGCCTGTATTTTTTCTAGAGAATAGGGAAAAATTGTTAAAGCGGAAAAAATTCCAGAATTTTTTAATATTTTACACTAAATGTTAAACAAAATGAAATTGTTTTAAATTCATCTGAGGAAGGTTATGATTTTCTGTAATTGTTATTAGTCTTTTTGAGAATAATATTTGTATTTTAAATTGTCTTTTTATATATTTGATTATAACCGTATGTATTTTTCGAAATTTGAACTTGAATTGACTTATTAATTTAGAAGAATATTACAAAGAATTTACTCATTTTCTGTGAAATATTTTAATAAATTTTATTTATCAAAGTCAATTTGGATGATATAAAGGAAATTTATCTTTTTTAATTAAGTGCAAAAACTTCAACCGGGGCAACATGTGTGTAGGTGTACATGCATAAATTGTTTTTGTGATATAGAATGTAGTTTAGAAGAATATTATAAAGAATTTACTTATTTTCTGTGAAATATTTTGATAAATTCTTGATAATATCTCTTAGTCACCAAATTCTTCAAAAATGCATCCTTCTAAAGGAAGGGGGTAGGGTAGGGTGTAAGATAATAAACTTGTTCGCGTACTGAGTTTTACCGGCGACGCCATTCGGCGTGCCATAAAAAAGAAATATAATAAAACAATAACAATTGATTAGTAAGAGAACATAACGTTTCCATCTCCAAAGGACAAGATAGGGTAACGGCCCCTTATTTGATGTAAAAATCAGAACAGTGGTAAAATTGTGATAGTGTGTAGTTAGAAGTTAAAAACGATGCTTACTTTAATACAAGCACTATTTTAGATTCAAAGCTTACATGGAAGCCACTAGAGGGTGCAAAAGTAGGACGTTTTCCAGAATTTCCTCAATTCTGGTGGAATTTCATCATATGTGAAACACTTTTCTCTTCGGAAAACATAGAGCACAAGCTTGCCTATCTGAGATTTTTACACTTAAACTGCATCTGTTACTAGTGTATAAATATAAAATATTTATATTTGGTAGATAGGCAAGCTTGTGCTCTATGTTTTCCGAAACAAAATGTGCTGTAAAATGGATGAAAATTTGCATTATATGAGAAAATTCAAAAACTGACCTATTTCCTGACCTCTCTGTGACCCCGTTTATATTCTAAATCTTAGATCCAATACTCATTTTGTGGCAGGGGTGACAACAGCTTTTTATGGATAAACTGTCGAATCATTCTGAAAGACACCCAAAACCGGGGGCCGAATAGGGGTCTTACCCTATCTTGTCCTTTATCATTAAATTCTTCTCTAGGAAATGAAAATAAAAACAGATTTCGAAATATTCCTTTTAAAAGTTTTAAAATATAAATTATTTATATCAAAAACCAATTATATGTAGTCACTTATCATGATGTATAATTCATTTATTGACTTACTGCTGTATTGATATACAGTGCATTGCAAGATTTAATACAATTGTAAAAATTAAAATGTTTACTTAAAAAGATATATTCTAATGGAGCCAACTGGGACTTATTGCGTGAAAAAAGTAAAGAAACTCTTTTATTTTATAATGTACAATATTTAAGTCATATTGTACTAGTCAAGTTTGCTGAAACTTAGGGACCGCTTCAAAGAGCATGAGTCGCCTGCATGGCCCAGTGGTTAGAGCGACTGCTCGAGAGTCGCAAAGAGTCACTCTTTACGTCGCGGGTTCGAATCCCACTGTAAGACGTGAGACAGGTCCTTCAGATGAGACCGTGTACACCGAAGCCCCGTGTCGCAGTAGGTGCTGACACGAAAGAGTTCCTACTCAATTGCCCTATACTTTTTCCTTAGAACAGAGTAAATGATAAAACTTGCAGCTCTCCACCGGCAAGTTGTGCCGTCTCTATTTAAGTAAAAAAAATCCTCGAAAGGTACGTTAAACAACATACAATCAACCAATCAAAGACGATGATTCAACATTAACTATAGGATTATGTGGGAAATTGCTAATCTTTGAACTTCAAGGAAATTATACAAATATTTTAAATAGACTTTTTGTCCAAATTATACGATATGGTGAGTAGTACTATTGAACATTTTAAATTGAACAGGAAAAAATTTTACCGTCTGGTTTCCAGAGGGGGCATCTCAAAATATCATAATCTTCCTGTCTGTATGGAGTACTCCAAAACAGGACAGATAAAGGGGATTTAGACAAGAAATAAAAAAAAAATCAAGATATTCTAAATTTGATGTGCTTGAAATTTGGTATATCATGTTGTCAAACACACTTTAACGCCGTCAATTGACATTTATCCATTAGTTGAAAAATTGTCTTAAAACCACTTATGTGAAATTGTAACGAGATTTTTTTAACCTGTGATTTGTTAATATTGTTTCTTCAAAAGAGTAAATACCCTCCTTTTATTATGATACGCGAAGTATTGTACAATGAAAACCCCAGTCGCCTCTTCCCCCTCCCTCTTAAATAAAAAAAATCTTTCTTTCAACAAATGCTTCTTTTGCATTCAAATAATTATATTTGAATTTTATCAAACTCAAGTTTTGTATTCATTTGTTTTATGTTTTATACTATTTCATGTGGTTATTGTATATTATACACTTATCCACTGGTTGTGAGTGGGATAGTTCTTTTATCAAACCCGCGACAGGGAACTATTCCCCGAGGGCTTGCCCGAGGGGAATAGTCCCTGTGAAGGGTTTGATAAAAGAGCTATACCACTCACAACCAGTCGATAAGCGTTTTATTATAATTTCTATGGTTTGAATTTCTTGGGAGTATGATAATAGAGAGGTTGAGATCTTATACTTGTACGCGTACGTGTACTTGTATATATTTTGACGTACACGTACACGTTTTTTTTTAATTTGTCTGTTGAGATTTTATGACGTGAAACATGTACGTGTACACCGCGATCGGTGTCTCTGTTTCAACTATTTAGAAGGTTTTTTGTCGTCAGTTTGTAAACAAAACTTGATGAAAATAAGTGCTCGTGAAAGTAAACATCCTATATAATGTATAATAATAACATTTTAACACTTAAATTGGCCAATTTTTATCATTAAAGCTACACGTTTTCACTTACGTGTAGATTCCATTCTACAAGTTTTACGAACGTGTAGCAATCTTGACGTCACTAAAATTGATGACGTTGTAACGATTTTGACTGTGTATATATTTGAAATGTGTGTTTATCTACTTGTGGTTTTAATTTATTCCGACCGGAAGACTCGTTTATTATTATTGTATGTTTATACTACATTTAAACATGTTGTAAATCATTGTTTTTACCTTATTTATAAGTCATTCTGTCATTTCACATGTTTACTTTCATTTTCCATTACTTCCGGTCGCGGGAAATTCATGTACAAGTCTTACCTAGAATGTGTCGCGAATTCGCGGTTTATAACGTCACGTTGGGTCGTGCGACGTCACTTTGTGTTAACGTTTTGTTTTAGAAGTGAGTTGGGATTTTCAGATGTTAGTAGACGGACGTAAAAATATTTTAAGAGTTATTTTGAAGTGTCAGCCCTTGTGGATTTATATTACCTATTTTGTAGTCGCTACCAGACTATTTGTGAAATGTCCAGGTAATTTAATTGGAATTTGTGATAATTTATTTATTTATATTTAGTAAATTTCGTATTAGAAATTTACTTTAACTTTATCTGAAATTTGGGGAATCCTTTGAATCTAGCAAGTGACGTTGTGTGACCATATTTTGAAATATAAATTGTTGTTAATTTATTGACTATCATTATTAAATTTGGGAATAACAGAATATAATTTTTGAAAACTTTATTATCTTTGTGTTTATTTCTTTAGTAAAAAACCGCTACCAGGTTTATTCATATTTCGCTACCAGAAATTTTAAGACCAGATATTAGCCGCGACCAGGCTTATAAATTATAAATACCAATTTGGTAATCAATAATTATTTTATCCTATCTTACGAACTCGTAACGACGAAAACGTTACAACGTAATACACACAGAATTTAGGTTATTCCCCTACTAGACGTACCCGTACACGTACACGTTTGAAATCTCAACCTCTCTAATACTGCAAGAATAATCTGAAACCCTGATGACGTCACAATGCTACTGAAATCATTATGACATCATCAGTCAATAGATTTATCGCTGGAAATTAAAATTGGAGGCAAAAATTGCATGAAAATATTCCGAGGGTGGATAGCAAAAACTATACCCCGGGGTATAGCTTTGCTATGCCTGAACTATTAAAGAGCTATTTTACCTTCTGAACTTTATATAGGAAACATTCTAACAGAAGTATGATAATAGTTAATAATTGAATATTTAAAAAAAAATTAACGCAAGCTTCCAATTTTGATAATATTGAACTTTTCATAATTTATTGGGTAATGATTTAAATGTTGCTGGAATATCTCACGTATTAATAAGCTCGTGGTGGAAAATTCCACGGATAGATGTAATTGGAGATAACAGGCAAATTATTGTAATTAATTATCAATTAAGTCTCCTATTTTGATAACAGTAATTAGGGAAAAAAACTGTAGATATTGAATTCAAAGGACTTTTTTCTACAATAATGTTTATTCAGAAGTACAGGATAAATAATGGTAGCGTGAAATAACTAATATACACACTGGCTGTAAATCAATGAGTTCTCGCCTTTCGTTTGAGCATGCATCCCTAATTTCAATGTTTAATTTTCACCTTTATTTGATCCTACTTACACAGAGTGCAATTTCATGACTATTTCAGGAATTTTCTAAATTATATATTTCATTGTTTATCCTTTTCCTAAAAACTGTTTATTCAAATCCGTATTCATTGTATCACGATCTAAATGAAAATAAGTAACATGAAATACGTTATTTGTCTGACTTGCTCTTCGACCTGAAAAGGACCAATGAAAAGGCACTGTCACAGTTAAAGAAACTTGATTTTGTTTATAATGACCTTAATCTCATTTAGATCCATATATGATTGAATTTTCGGGGTAAAAAGTCATCATTACATGACTTGAGATTTAGCATGTGACCTAGAAAATAATTTAAACGTTTTCAATTAACGTCATCTGAATGAAAAGTCGTTGTAGGTCATCTAAACTTATCTTCCTAGATAATCCACTTCTAAAACAAATACTTCATAGAAATAAATTAGTTATTTTTGCATGATATTTTACATGTTCTTGATTTTCATTTATTTATTTTTTTTTCTCTATTTTCCTTTTAGTTCACACAAGCCACGTTGAAGACAGATTCGCATTTAATTACTAGTAATTTGGTCTGTCTATAATCGTGCAATTTTCGTCGATCCTGAAAACTTTCAGTTAATTTCCATGGAATTTTAAAAGAAATAACCAGAGGTACTGTAAATAATGAGCTCCCTAAATGAGACCCTCCGTCTCCCATATGAATATAATTCCAGTGTCCATGTATTGCTATGAGAAACCCAAAATATGTTGGAACAAAAAGTAAAATAGAAGGTGCACAATGGCAATATTTAATCAAGATTCTGTGAAAGTCTCATCAAATTTTATTCAGTGGTATGAGAAGAGTTGCGGATAAGAGATGGGTACCCAAAGTGTAATAGACAGACGGAGAATGGACGGTCAGAAGGAAGGACGGACGAACATCCCAATTACGATATACCCTTCCGCTTTTCAAGCGGGAAAATTAAAATTCTACTTTTTACATAAAGAATTTCACCATTTCTCTCATCCACGGGATTTATGTATACGATCAGAACCTTCTTAAGCAATACATTTTTTGTTTGTTTTATATGTAGCAAAGGTAACTGTTGATATGACTGTCTTAGTAATGAACGCAATCAGTGCTTTACCGAAATTTGTCAAATTTATGGCTTCGAAATGAAGAGTGCAATTAATTGTAAAATTGACCTTTAGTTTTGTTAAAATGCTACATGTATATTGAACTATGCCAAATTCTCTCCCCTTGTATAATTAAGCCATCATTCCTATCTTTTTCACATCCCACTTTTCTTATATGTTGCAAACAAGTTATTTTTTTTTATTATTATAATCTTCAAAATGCACCAAAGTGATATAATTCGAAATTCCTTTAGCCCATCTTCAAAAAAATGTTGATTAAATAATTAAAATTTTGATTTCCTTAGTAACGCAAGCTTTTGAAAAGCTATTGTGTAGTGTGCGCTTCACTGTTTAGGTCCACCATTTTGAAAAACTGGAAGACCTTTGTCATAGGTTTGTACTACAGCAGTTATGAAACTTTCTTTTATTATCTTTTCCGTAATTTTAACTTGATTAATGCTGTAGCAGGAAAGGAAAAATGACTGACTGAACTGAAAATCAAACTTAGAGCTTCTTCTTCGCTGTCAGGTTGTTTCAGCCACAGAGCTACTCACACCGAACAAAGCGGTTGCCCTTGTAGTGCAAGTGGTTATAAAGGAAAGGCGATAATACTGTGGTTTTTTAAAAATCATACTTTTAAGAATCACGGGTCCAAAAGGGACGAAACATATTTGAATGATTCTTAAGAAGGTAAAAATTCATGTTTTAACTCCATGTCAATGGATCTGTAGTAAGGGTCAGGTCATCATAAGGAAGCATACAGTCATCCAATCAGATTGCATACTTATTTATCAGAAAAATGATTAAATTAGATATTGCGAATTCCTTTAATGTAGTAGGAAAAAACAAATTAGTTTGTACGTTTGCACCCCCATATTCTCACCTATCCTTAATGTCCATCAAACATTTCTTACGTCAAATCACAATTGGATAAAAACATGTTTTCTTATATGATTAACACATGGACACACTTCTCAGAGGTTTCAAATGATTCAGTCTTCAAAAACATCAATTAAATAAATTGATGTACTGAGGGTTAAGACTAACTATTCAAAGAAAATATAGAAAAAATATTATTTTCATGAAATATTTCAAACTTTGTAAGATTTTTAAAGGTTTTCAATCATTATGTAAGACCTTTACGAAATTCTCGAATCAAGTAATGCAACCTCTATACATGTACATACTTATCTTCACCAAAAACAACATAATCGTTTCTTACTTTCCTCGTAGAGATATTTACTTTTAAAGCGATCTCAAGACATAAAGACCCAAAAATATAAATTCAGACCCATTTTCATGATTTTTCTGTTAACTCTAAAAAGGATATGGAGATAACGAACAGAATTCAATCTCAAAGACCATAAAACAATACAAAATTAGAGCAGAGCAAACACGGACCCCCGAAACATCAGAGGTGGGATCAGGTGCCATGGAGGAGTGAGCTTCCCCTGCCGACCGGTCACACCCGCCGTGTGCTCCTTGTCATGATCAGGAAATAACGGAAAAAATCCGTCGTCAATTCAGTGTATAAATAATGGACTAACAATTGGTATGAAAAACGTCAGTCAGCATTTGACTCAATGATAAACTGTATTTGCTGACAAGGTCATTATATCGACCACAGAACCACGAAATGATGACTTCAAACGAGACTGCTGATATTCTTGTTTTGTCAACTTGCTTGTCAATAATTTACCTCGTTTTAGAAATTGTTCATACGTAGAGCATGCTCTTGCGTATCGAATCAACTGAGTTATATATACTCCGTATGCAGGTGATGAAGGTATATTGCTGCATAAGTAAGGGAAGTTGACGATAGCAAAGTTAAAGTCATCACGTTTATCATATAGCTTGGTTGTTAGATTACCATTAGTGTCTTTTTCAAGTAAAATATCCAAGTATGAAACAGAAGTGTGTCTTTTATCTCAAGCTCACCAGGATATATCGTATCGACGTAGGAATGGAAATTACCATTATTAATTGACAATACGTCGTCGATATATCTAAATGTCGAGTTGAAGGCCAAAAAAAAGACATCAATGATCACAGATTCAATTGTTGAAAGACATACCAAGAAACTAACCTTCATGTATAACTACAACAGATTTTAAAGTTTTGAAAAAGAAATATGATAAAACAATAAAAATTGATTAGTAAGAGAACAAAACGTTTTCATCTCCTAATTTATCAATAAATAATTCTCCAGGAAACAAAAAAATAAAACAAAATTCGAGGCAATCTTTTTCAAAGTCTTAAATTATCAATAATTGATATTGAAAATAAAGTATATGTAGTCACTGATGTGTAAATCATTTGGTGAACAAAAATTGCATTGCATTATCGCATGCAATCATTTTTGCTGAATTAATATACTGTGCATTGCAAAATTTCATAAAATTGTAAAAATTAAAATGTTTACTTGAGAAAATTTTATATTTTAAAGGAGCCAACTTGGACTTATTGTGTGAAATAAACAGTAGAGAAAGTCTTTAATTAATAATTAATAATGTATACTGAAGTTATATTGTACTTGTCAAGTTTACTGAAATTTAGGACCGCTTCAAAGAACATAAGTCGTCCGCGTGGCCCAGTGGTTAGAGTGTTTGCTCAAGAGTTGCAAAGTAAAGAGTCACTCCACACGTCGCGGGTTCAAATCCCACTGTGAGACACGAAGACCGGTCCTTAAGATGAGACCATATAAACAGAGGTAGACGTCCCGTGTCGCAATAGGTGCTGACACGAAAAGATCCCTCCCTGCTCAATGGCCCTAAGTACCGAGTATAGGACAAAACTTACAGTTCTCCACCAGCAAGTTGTGGCGTCTCTATATAAGTGAAAATTCTCGAGAGGGACGTAAAACAATATACAATCAATCATAGAAAATTATTTAATATTAATTATGGGAAATTGCTACTTTCTGCATTACACGGTAAATTATACGAATACTACAATAGATGTTTTGCTTAAAATATCAGATATCGTGAGTAATACGAGGGTTGATCGAAAAGTTCGTGGACTCCTGTCATATCTTTTTTTTTTATTTAACGTCATATGCTTACAAATTTGGTAGAAATATTTTAACAATAAATCCAAAATATTTGTATTCAAAAATTTAAAATTATCATGATTTATTTTAAAACTGCAAAATTCGGATCGCGGAGCAGGTCAAAATTTAGTAATGAACAAACAACACACCAAATAAATATTACAATGTCTGTAATCATATTCTCTGTAAAATGGAGTGAAAATGGGAAAAGAATCCTAGACTTTTGAATTAAGTATACTGTTACATCGATTCATACCGGTATTCCAAATTATGGCTTAATATTTTGATTCGCTGAAAAGAAATCAATATGAGAAGATAGGTATAGTCCTCATTGAAAGTGACAAAAATGATGACGTTGTTGAAGCATCAGATAAGGATGCAGTTTTGTAGTATACTCGGGAAAAATCCTGATGAAACTGAGGAATCAAGAATTATGTCACAATTAGGTCGTGCATATGTTTATAAATGGTATTGGCGGTTTTTGAATGACAAATACTCTGTAACGAACGAGCACAATCTATGAAGAAACGGTTTATCTGATCAAAATTTTAAAATAATGGAACGTCATGGAAAGACGTAGGCGTTTCGGAGTTGCTGATTGTGTGAAAGCATAGTTAGATGTTAAATGAAATTAAAACATTGACGAAGGAAACTACACAATTAGAACAATTGTTAATGTCAAGTGATAGAAAAAGGTTTTTAATGAGTGATTATTGAACAAAACTGTGTGAAATGTATAAGGATAGTATTTTTAAGATATTCTTGACGCTATGTTTTGAAGTTACTTTGCCCTTAAGTCTGCTCCACGGGTACAAAACATGTTGATTTTAAAGTGAATTAAATTTATTTCTATTAAATCGAATGAAATTAAACTTCATACAACAACAATATAAATATTTTTACACATGATATTGTGCTTATTTTGAATTTCTTAAAAGTGGTATAATGAGGAATTATATTGTCCACTAACTTTCGAACAACCCTTGTACTACATGTATATAGTGCGTATTAATTAAACATGAAAAAATAGACCTTCTGGTTTCAAGAGGGGACATCTCAAAATGTCAAAATCTTCTTGTCTTTATGGAGTACTCTAAAATAGAAAAGATAAAGAGGATATAGACAAGAAATAAAAATAAAGATAAAGATATCTAAAAATTGCTGTGCTTTAAATTTTGTATATCATATTGTCAAACACACTTTAACGCCGTCAATTTGCATCTACCTATTAGCTGAAAAATTGTCTCAAAATCACTTTGCGAAATAATTATCAGATTTTAATAACCTGTGATTTGTTAGTATCATTTCTTCAAAAGAGTAAATACCCTCCTTTTATTATGATGCGCGAAGCATTGTACAATGAAAACCCCAGTCTCCCCTTCCCCCTCCCTTTTAAATTAAAAAATTCTCTCTTTTAACAATAGAAGGTGGCAATATAAAGGATATGGAGATAACGAACAGTATTCAATATCAAAGTCCATAAAACAATACAAAATAGGAGCAGAGCAAACACGGACCTCTGAAACATTGGAGGTGGGACCAGGTACCATGGAGGAGTGAGCATTCCCTGCTGACCGGTCAAGCTCGTCGTGTGCTCCTTGTCATGATCGGGGAAAACCGGAAAAATCCGTTGTCAATTCAGTGTACAAATAACAAATAATGGGCATATCCACGCAGTTCTCATATTTCATGAATTTTCTCAATTTTCATTGTTTATCCTTTACTTAAAAACTGTTTTTAAACCCTGATTCATTTATGATATTAAATGAAAATGCATGTAAGTGACATACAATTTATCATTTGTCTAAGTAAGTGACATACAATTTATCATTTGTCTAAGGTGCTCTTCGACCTGAAAAGGATTAAGGGTCAATGAAAAGGCACTGTCACAATTAAATTAACTTCAATTTGTTTTTGTTTTTTTTACCTCCGCCTCATTTACATCCATGCATTGTATACATGTACATGTATGATTCAATTTTCGATAAAAAAAAAATCATCAATGGATTGATATTAAGCATGTGACCTTGAAAAATAATAAAAATTTTCAATTAACAACATCTGAATGAAAAGTCTTGGTAGGGTCATCTGCATTTATCTTACTAATCCACTTCTAAAATAATAAATAGCGATAAATTTGTATGATACTTTACGTGTACTCAGAGTTTTCCATTTTCTTTTTAGTTCACTCAAGTCACGTTGAAGACAAGTCTTGTGGTACATTTAACTGGGTCTGCCCGTAATTGTGTGATTCCCGTTGATCCTGAAAACTTCCTTTTATCTTTCCTGGAATTAAAGGACCAATAAAATTCCATTTTGTACATAAGGAACCTCATCCGCTTTTGTTATTCAGGGTGTTAATGTGAAATATATGGAGATAACAAATATTCAAGCTCAAAAGTCCATAAAAATACAGGTGAGCAGACATGGAATTCCAAAACATCATAAGTGGGATCAGGTGCAATGGAGGAGTGAGCATCCCTTGCCGACCGGTCACACCCACCATATGCTCCTTGTCATGAACGGAAAATTCCGTCGTCAATTCAGTTTGTAAATAATGAACCAACAATTAGTATGAAAATTTTAAGTCAGCTTTTGACTCAATGATAAATTTTATTTTGCTGAGAAGGTCATTGTATCGACCATGGAACTTACGAAATAATGACTTTAAACGAGACTTCTGATATTCTTGTTACATCAACTTGTTTGTCAATAATGTACGTCTCAATTGTACATACGTATAGCATGCTCTTGAGTATCGAATCAACTGAGAGATATAAAACTCCGTATGCAGATGATGAAGGTATATTGTTGCATAAGTAATGAACGATTGAAACTTAAAGTCATCATGTTTATCACAGAGATTGGTTGTTAAATTACTAGTAACTCTTTTTCAGTTAAAATTTCAAAATATGAAACAGACGTGTCAGACTCTGTGGTAGCTTTTATCTTAAGTTCACCGGGATATACCGCATTGACATAAGAATGGAAATACATCTAACCATTGCTGATTGACAATCCTTCGTTGCTATATTGAAATGTCGAGTTGAAGGCCACAGCAAGTGTTTTCTTCTTTCGCGTATAAGATTTTGGTCAAATTCTGCTTCATATCATTACAAAAAAGGTCTGCTAACTATACGAGTTGGGCCAAAACCTTCTTATGCAATTCTAAAACAATGTTCTTGTTTTCTCATTGTTTAAACGTTAAGCATCGATGTAAACTGTTGGTATGATTGAGTGCTTTACCAAATAAATGTATGGCTTCAAAATTAAAAGTCCGATTGTTGAAATAGGCCTTTATTTATAGTGAAGTGGAAATGTCTCAATTATATTGAATTATGTCAACTTATCTCCCCCTTGTATTATGGGGAAGCAAACCTTATGATTAGTTATAATGTGCAATGGCGCTTCTTTCAAAATTTTCAAATCCGTCACCCTTTGGTCAGGGTTTTGTTGATCATATAGTGTATTAGTTCTAAATGTTAACTCTCCTTTGGATATTCGAAATTTCGAATACAAAATCAGTGCCTGTTTTGATGTAACTGGTTGCTTTAACCCATATTGCTGTTTTCACTGCGCCAAAATATGGGTTATAGTGTAAGGGTGGAGCATAAACAGGTGCTAAAATATTATTAAAAAGAACTTTTCTACGTTTTGGCATCTAAGATACAAACTTAATAAGATGTTTTGATATACTAAATTGCCCGTATCAAAGAACAAGATACAGTTTTGAATACAGATCTGGTCCTTTTTTCTAAAATATGGATGTGATGCAAAAATGTTTGTGATTAATCTCTTCTGAATTATAGACATTCTATGCAGTTAGAGTGTATAAAGTATTTTTCTCATTTGGCGTTCTGTATGCTAACTATGACGCCATGACTTGTGCATTCCCCCTTTATTTTCCGAAAAAAAAATTGCAGAAGACATGTATATAATTTCAGCACGTGCATCGATCGCCCACAACGATTTTGAGAAACGTGACTTTTGAAAAGGATTTCACATAACATATAATTGAAGTGGGCGACAGATGTGGACACTGTTTTCTGTTTTGAACATATTTTATTGACAACATGTTTTCTGAAGGGAAATTGCCACTGAAATGAGTCATTTTGAGGCTTTCTCTTTAAAATTCTTAACATTATCTCGTGAATGTCCAGAATAGTCCTCCTTCATGTTCTTACAGTGTATCTTTCATCCTTTAAAACATTCTCATATGCAAATCCTGCTAAGCCAATCATATAAATTTTCGAAAACATTAAATTTTAAGGGCACATTGAAGCCCAAACTTTACCTTCTTCTTTGTAAAATATCATTAACGACTAATTTAATGATTCTGTTGCTAGAGTTAAGGTATAAGGATCATTAAGGGAAAATGTCTTTGAAATACCGTCTTTTTCTGTCTTTTTATCCTTCATTTGATTTCAAAAGTCAAGGGGAGAACTCTACATCATAATAAACTTCAAAGGAATAACAATCATATTGAAGTCCAGGGTAACAGTCAAAGATCAAAGAACGTACGAGTGCATGTTAAGCGAAGTATTTGATTCTAGATGAACGAACAGAAGTTCCTCATATCAAAGGCCAACGTTAAGAAGTGAAATCTTCTACTCTCAAGATGCTGAATTTTAAGGACAGATGATATAAACAAACTTTTGTCTTTAAAAAATGAAAATAACAAGTAGAGTCATGTTTTAATGGATAAAATGAATATAGTTTTTCGTATATTATTAAAAAATTCACAATAATGGAATTTGAACTGAAAAGTATTATTTTGTTTAGCTTAATAAGGAATGTTGCACACCATAGACGTGTAAATTCCTAATATTCTAGGAAATTCTTTTTTGCATCATTTGCAACAAAAATAGACACAGAAATATATATCAATCCAGGCATCCATTTTTTGTTGGTATCAACTTTCCTTCAAAATTTTCTTGGTATATAGGATCTTAATGTCCAGCCTAGGGTTTATCTTTTCATCTAGGGGCAAAAATAATTATTTAATTTTTATTTGTTCATTTATATTAATTTTCATCCTGTTTATTTACTTATCTTTTTTATTTATAAATAAAATAATTTAAATACGGTGAAATCACTTTTTTCTGGGGATTTAATTTTCGTGGTTTTCGACGTATGAAAAGTCCCACAAATTCATGTCCTCCAAGGAACGTTATTTTTGACAGATACATTGTATTAGGACTCAACAATTATTCATCCACGAAATCAAATTTCCACGAACCCATAACCCACCCACTCCCAAACCACGAAAACTTGACCCCTCGATAATATGTGATTTTACACAAAATGAATAGTCGAGAAAAATTTTCCAATCCTTAATTATAAAAGATATTGTTTTAATTAAAAGAATGATGTCAATCCCACAATCCTGATATACACAAAACATTTATATGAGGAAAAAAACAATCAATGCTGGACAACAGCATATTAATTCAGTAATTAACACCTACGCCTTACACTGTTCAGAATTTCCTACTGAATCACTTTTTGGTAAATATATATTTATGCTTTAACATTGACTTGCCATCAGTAAAGTCCGTGCACTATTAATGACTCAAAATTTCATGAAATTAACAAATATTTATATATTTAATTATGAAATATTGTTTCTTTGGGTAGAAGAGCAATTCACATGAATTACCGGTATCCAAATTATCTTTATAGATAAAGTATACTTCTATCATTACATCTCAATTCTTTTTTGGGTGTTTTTCCCCTAATTTTATATCTCCATATTATGATTTTATTTTGTTTGATTCTTTGGTTTCAATCCAATCAGTTCAGTGTTAAGAACAAGATTATTTAATGCGACAGATGGTTGACCTGTGTTCTTTCAATATATTTTATTGGCTTTCAAGGTTGGACAATGATTTTATTTAGAATTATGAAAGTGTGGGGATATTTTTGAACCAGAAGGATCAAAACAGATGTGAGCTGTCAGCAGGGGATGCTTACTCCTCCAAGGCACCTAATCCCACCTCCGGATGTTCCAGCTGTCCGTGTTTATGCCCTCATAACAGATCTATATTGATTGTGGGTTTCTTTCAGATCAGTCATTGTTCGTTATCTTAGCCTTTTTCATTATTAGAATTAAGCACTATATTTCATGCAAGACGTTACATGTTTACAAGTGTCAACGACAGGGTATGCCAAATTTGATTTCAATATCACATACTTGTATTATGCAATTACATGTATTCTTATGAATGTATGTCTTACCCATGGAAATGCAATACTTTTAACTTTTCTGCTGGCCGAGATATGTGATTTTCATATATTTATTTTCTTTCTCATGTACCATGATAAGTTGAATAAAGAATATAAAACGCATTGATTCATATCCTTAGTATTTATTTCTTTTTTAAGTATTTCAAAAAATACTTCGAATTCTTTCCATAGACTTCAATGCACTTTTGCCTTAAATTGTTTTCTCAAATTAAATGAGGAACACTTTACAACACTTGTTTTCCATGACTGCTTGTGGACCTGACGACAGTTTTGAGTTTAATGGGATTTATTGAATTTATATAATGTTGGGCCATGTATCAACATGGCATGTTAGATGTTTGAGGTCGAATTAAAGTTCACAGCAAAATACTTCTCCTTTTCATGAAGTTTTTTTTAATTTTAGTTCATATGAATACAAAAATAGATCTGCTAATACGGGGTACAGTTAGTGCCCATTGGTACTCCAACGGATCGTTGGAAGACATGGTCTGCGAAAACAACCCACATCAGTAGTCAATGCTAAAATCAAGCATTTTTTTTATTATTCTCAAAGTAGAGTGGCCAATGGCCAGCTTAATTGTTTCTACAGGACATTTTGCCCGCTTTATTATACACTCCACTCCTAAAGTGGGAGGGTTTATAATGATCGAAATGTCCCTCCATCTGTGCGTCCATCCGTCAGTCTGTTACGCTTTGGGGTACCCATCACTTATTAGCAACTCCTGAATGAAATTTAATGAGACTTTCAAGGTTTGGATCTTTGTTACATCATGCCACTGTGCGCCTCCTATTTTTTACTTTTTGATCCGGTGTAAAGACGAATAATGACCCCCATCGAATAATGACCGGGGGTCATTTTTCAACGACAAAAAATGACCCCCACCCGTAGAAAAAAAATCATTTTTTGTAGAAAAAGAGTCCTAGGGGTCATTATCTTATATGTTAAACCTATAAAGAATTTACCCCCATTGAAAAATGACCCCCTTTAATTAAAGTGATACAAAATTTATAACAGGTGAAAGGGAAAAATATGCTGTATATTATAATTTTTTTCCTTCGAGTTATTCATGCATTTGTTCGAATAGATTTGATCATTGTTCTTCTTAGGCTACCACGTAGGGGTAATAAAGTTCCTCATTTCTCTCTACCGAAACATTGACAAATCAGTTTTATGCAATTAACAATCAATCAATTAATCTTCATTTCTCTGATAAAGGAGCAAACCTAGAAAATCAAAGATTGTACATGTAAATGGATCAAACGCACGCTGGAGATGAAATTTATGAATATATTTTTTTTTTCTTTACTGATACTCCATTGATACGTTGTTTCAGAAAAAAAATATTTGTTGGGAAAAAGTAGAACTTTGTAGCAGACGAATTAATATCGGTGCGTACAAATAAGTAATTTGTTCGGACGAGTGAGTAAAAATAGAAATGGATGACAGGACGCTTCGATGCTGTATATTTTTTATATATTCTATCCTATACATGCATACTTTCACTATATGATTAAAGATATTTTAAATCTTTGCAAATATATTCTTTTCATACCCCCTCGGTACAACAACCAGACTTGCAATGAACATTTTCAAGTGAGATATACTTGAAAGTATTGTGGCAAAGTAACAGTTGATATTAGTAGAATAGTAGATTATTTTAAGCTTATTTTTAGTCCCTCCTTATAGAAAAATAAAGGTAAGGTTTTTTTGTTTTTTGTTTTGTTGCTTTTGTTGATAATTGACTTCCTCCTAAATAAGTAAGGGGGTGGGTGGGTATAACATCTAAAATTATGCAAAATTATGTAAAACTAGCTATTCCCACTTTTTAAAAATCTCAATTCCACCTATTCCCACGTGCAAATAACAATAGATGTTTAGATTTACCTGTATTTTGTACATTTTAAGACAGAAAATAATGAATACATCTATGAGAAAATATTATTTATTTCGGATTTTTGAAATAATAATAAGATCTTACAAGAAAAAGCAACTTAAAACCTAAATTCAAGAACATAGTTAATTATTTGTTTACACAAAATTCCACCTATTCCCACATAAAATCTTACCTTTTCCTACATAATTTTCAAAAAGTGGGAATAGGTAGAATGAACCGTGTAAAATACACATTTTAATGCAAAAACTATACATGTAGACATAACCTTTTGATTTAGCACACAGTATTCCTTACATTTCTTCATTCTTGTTTTACCCTACCTTTTACTCAGTTCTGAGTATATTTTTCAGAGAATTTAATATGAAAATCAGAACAAACATTTTCATTTTTGTAACGTCTTCTTTATAGTGTATCATAATATGAAAAGTTAATTGAAGACCATTTCTTTCTATGTCCGCGTAATCGAAGATTCGGGGGTATATAGTTTTATCGTGTCCGTCTGTATGTCTGTCTGTCTATCTGGAGGTCTGTTTGTCCGCAAAAACTTTAACCTTGATCATTACCTTTGATTGATTGGAGCTATGGATTTCATATTTCACAAGTGCATTCCTTGTGACAAGACCTTCCTTTGGGTACCACCAAATTTGACCTTTTGACCTTTACCTTGGAGTTTGTCCCATTTTACACAAAAATGTCAAATTTTTACTTTGGCCATAACTTTTAAACGATAGATACTAATATTCTCATACTTCACATATGTATTTTTTTTGCCATGACCTTTCACTGGATACTTAAATCTTTGGCCTTTTGACCTTGACCTTGGAGATTTCCGTTATAAGAAAAAAAACTTTAACCTTGGTCATAACTTTTGAACGGTAAGGGCTAGGGTTTTCATACTTCACATACGTAATCCTTGTTACATTAAATCTTTCTTCAGAAACCATCAACTTTGACCCTTTGACCTTTGAGTTTGATCTACCTTTCAAAAACTTATCCTTAGCCATTACTTTTGAACAAGTGGTGCTAGGGCTTTCCTATTTTGCAATTGTATTTCTTGTGAGAAGACCCTACTTTGCGTTATAATATATTCAATTTGCATTTAAGAAAAGTTTAATCTTTGCTAAGTTGCCATACAGGGGCATAGCTGTTTCAAAAACACATCTTTTTATATATAAGAGGAGTTGCGGATAAGAGATGGATACCCCAAAGCGTAACAGACGAACGGACGGACACCCCGATCACTATATACCCTCTCGCTTTTTAAGCAGAGGATATAATTACATGTAATACTGCTGATTCCGATTTTTTGTCAGTACGATGATTTCCAGCATCGAAAAACAATGCTTACCTAACCCTTTAGTCTCGATAAATCCTTTACTACTTTAAATTCTGAATCATCACATTGACCTTAAAATAAAGCTGCTATAATTGTATAATTTTATGAGATCAACATTTCATCAATTTATTCCCAATTAGCTCAGGTGAGCATTTTGGCCAATATGCTTTTTTTATCTATTTTTTTTTTTTTTTTTTTTTTTGCCCCCTAAAAATTCCAGCTTTAATCCACAGGGAGTCATTTTTCTACGGGGGTCATTTTTCTTCACGTGGGTTCTGCAAATTTTTAGGGTGGTGACACTTTTTCTACGGGCAAAAGGGTCATTTTTCGACGTCGAATAATGACCGGGGGTCATTTTTCGCTGTCGAAAAATGACCCCCGGTCATTATTCGATGGGGGTCATTATTCGTCTTTACACCGGCACATATTTAATTTGGTCTTCCTTAGCAAAATATGGACACTGCCATTCTTTCTTTAATATTGAAGGGTATCCATCTCTTATCTGCAACTTCCCACAAACCACTGAATAAAATTTAATGAGAGTTTTTCGGGCTATAAAGCATCACCATATTCTGAAATAGTCTTTGATATGAATAAATGTTTCTTAAGTCTTTCTTTATGTTTCATGCGTATAAATTTAATCATATAATTATATTTGTAAAAAACAATGTTTCAGTTGTAAAGCAAATCAAAATCGCTGGGGAAAGTAAGCATTTTTGTTGCTTTTTGTCTATAAACATATGCTCCCCACCCCACCCCCCGAAACTTAAAAGGAATTTTTGTTTCACTGGGGGCGGGGGGTAGAAATATTTTCCGTTTTCTGTTGATTTCTATAGTGAAAAAACTCCAGTTTTACCAAAATGTTAGAGTTATTTCTTGTTGTTTTCCCAGATAAGAAATGTGTTATGAAAATCCATATAAATATCAATACAAATATTAAAAATCATTCGAATACTCTTTACTTTTGAAAATCAACTTGGAGGCACTATCAGGTGCTATGGAGGAGTGAGCATCCCCTGTCGACCGGTCACAACCGCCGTGTGCTCCTTATCATGATTCATGATGATTGGAACATAACGGAAAAAATCTGTCTACAATACAATGTGTAAATGATGGCATAACCATTAGTATCAAAAACTCCATTCAATATTTGACATAATGATAAATTGTATTTGCTGACAAAGGTCATTGTATCGACCATAGAATTTACTAAAATGATGACTTTAAGCGAGATTGCTGTGATTCTTGTTTCAGCAACTTGTTTGTCAATAATTTAACTCGTTTTAGAAACTTCAAATCTAAAAATGATGAATGAGTTCATTTACATGAATCAATGATCAAAATGGAGATGAGAATAATTAATAAATGATGAAAATATATGCATATGGCATTAAAAAAGTAAATGAAAGAAAAAAATAAAATCCTCAACAAAATTATAAATTCAAAACAATTTAAAAAATTATGAACAATTGATTGTAGATGAGATGATGACTGATAATAGATTGATGATATTATGTTGATGATGATGTGTGATGAACTGTTAATTTTGTGATAATTATGATGTGTTATGATGATGACAATATGATGATGATGGATAGTAGTGATGATGATTTTTATGTATATGCGATGATGATTAAGGGGTGATGAGCTGATGATGATATGATGATAAGGATAATGTGTGATGACGATACAATATGACGATGATGTGATGCTATAGTGATGATAATTTTGAAGTGGTGATGATGATGATGAAGTCTTGTTGTCTCTAACAGTTCTATATTTCCACAAATTAATTCACATCGTTAAACTTGATCATAAAGAAGTCCCCCCCGGATCACGCTGACCCAGCAGTTTCTTTAGCTTTGTGGTTGTCCTCTCAACAAAGTTCGATCATCTAAACCGGAATGTAGAGCTTAGCGTCTGTGGTAGAGGGTCCTTGCTCAGGGCCAAGAAAGCTTTGGTGTTACTGAGGCGGCGCTGAAATCTTTTGATCTAAATGATAAAGATTGAAGTTTTAAAAGCAATTCAAATTCAAATCAGTAAGAAAAAATGTATAATATTTTAATAATAATAATGCTCTAACTAATTCAAAATCGTTATCTCCCTTGTAAATACATTAACTTACATTAATAGTTTCATCATTGTCTTCTAAGATCCTTTGATAATTTTCAAACTACTTTTACTGAGCCTAAAAATAAAAAAAATATGTATTATGCGAATAATTTATGTGGCTTTTTTTCAAATGCGAGATATATCGTATGAGAAATACAATATATTATTTTTTTAAAGTTTGATCTTTCTTTAATACTAATATATGATTTATTAAAATCGTGTAGTAGTGTCCATAAATGTTTTCCTGTTTTAAATGTTTAAAAAGTAGGCCACCAAGAATTTAAAAATAAAGTTTGAAGATCGAGTAAAAAGTTTAAAATGTTCAATTAAATTTTGAATTTGCTTACACATAGACCTGAATTAATTTGAAATCGCAATTCGCATGAAAACCGACAACTTATACATTTTCCTAATTCAATTTTTACATAGCCCTCTATTGCACTAAAATCCGTTTGTAATTCACAATGTATACTGGCCTTTTCTGTAATATTTAGAGTATAAATAACGTAACACTTTTGGCCAGGTTCAGAACGTGTTGGTCCCACATTCTTTGAAGAGTACACAAGTCTGTCGTCGTAATGGAATTCTTTTTCAAATCCCTCATAAATAAGTAGGAGAACAAAATGTACTTAAGCTTCTTCTGTTGATCTATAAAGAAATGATAAATCTAAAATAGCAAATATATGCACAATGCCACAATAAATGATTATAAAAAGCGTTCAGTGGTATTAGAATAAAGACCATTGATTCAGTCATGTACACGTAAAAAATTATGGAAAAAGTGAGATCGATACATAATAAATAAATCTCACCAGAGATGTCTGTGACGCTGGAATAGGAAGACCAAACGTGTTTGCTTGTAGTCTCTTTACCGTATAGAAAAATTAACATTTGAAGAATATATAGAGGATATTCGATGTTTTGTAGTTGAATATGGAATTATTTCACGAGTGGGACAGGATTTTTGATATTTTCACGAGTGCGAAGCACGAGTGAAAATATCAAAAAAAATCCTGTCTCACGAGTGAAATAAATTCCATATTCAATTACAACACATTGAATTTTCTGTTTATTACATTTTTAAACAAAAATCTTTGATTTTTCCTTTGCCTCTGTCTTTTTGTAATACAATAATAGGCTACATGACGTCATAGTTGAGCGGTTGAGACGTCATAGCTAATTGAGGTGAAAACGTTGTAAACACGGATTTAGCAACATATTTTTTGTAATTTTGGCAATTTATTCTCCTATTGAATGGTTTATTTATTTCTATCTATCTTATATTATGTCAAGAAAGCTTTTTTACAACAATCTTCGTTATGGGAAGGGAAATCGAGAGTTTTCCCGCACTTCTGATATTCGTCACACTGTGACAGCATGCGCGGATCTAGAGGGGGGGTCGGGGGGTGGGGGGGTCAGGACCCCCCTGGAATTTCCACGGTTAAAAATGTATATATTAAAGCAAGAGAAAAGTCACCTTGGATCCCCCCTGGAAAACGGTGACCCCCCTGGTGAACATGAATATGTGTGAAATGGGCATGAAAAGTGAAAGATTTGAGGCAATAGAAGTCATAAACTACCCCCCCCCCCCCCCCCCACGAAATAGGTTTTTCACGTTTGGGCGAGTTAAAGTTTTTTTTTTTTTTTTTTTTTTTTGCTTGTCTAGAAATTTCTGGGATTGGAATTTTTTTTTGACTGGGTGGACCCCCCCCCCTGGAAAAAATTTCTGGATCCGCGCCTGGACAGGATATCATTTTGATATCCTTTCACACTGTGACAGAATATCATTTTTATTCAATGAATAAATTACAGTATTTCACGGGTAAAAATGTAATAAAATTATTTTCTCTGAAAAAAATAAATCAAAAAATGTTAAGCCATCTTTCATCATTGGGCCAGTTTTTTTTTATCATTCTTCTGATAGAATTTCATTCCCTAACCCGAAATTAATTAATATCTACAATCACTGTGAATGAAAAATACAGTGATATCGTTTATAGTTATCTTAGAAAACATCAGAAAACATATCAACAAATAAAAAAAATTACCAACAGGCGTCAATTGTCGTCCTTGAGTTTCCATTTATGCAATCAAGGAATCTCCTCTGATAAAGTCTTCGTTTGCTAAACTCAAGAATGGTTTGCAACCTTTGTGACGCCAATATATTATGACGCATAGTTATTATGACGTCATCAAAAGCAGTTGAAGCTGCGACTGAAGTATTCCGTCAACTTTTTTGTTCGTATTCAGAATCATTTGCAGCGGTATTTTCATTTAATTTATTTTATGTTTTCATATACATGTATGATATAATACCCAAAATTATGATCCCCCTTGTAACATGTGTAATGAAAACACATCAACATCATCAAAATGCAAGCTTTTTCTGCATGACATGTGTGGATTTAGAAGGGGGATTCGGGTTCTGACCCACCTTCCTCTAAATGTTGCAGTGTTTTAAATAAAAAGACAATAAACCATTCCCCACATGGTTCCACGTCTGTTCCAAACTTCTTTCAGTACATGAACCTTTTTTTTTTTCAAAACCCTGCTCTGCACATGATGCATTAACATGCAATAAAACAACAAGCTCAGTATATTTACATTGAAGCTGAAACCCATTGTTTATAATCACTACATTCATTGCTAAGTATATTTGCATTTATCGTTGTCATTGTCTTATTTATTTATTTTTTTTTTTTATTTATTTATTTTTTTTTTTTTTTTTGCGTTGATCTGAATTTATCCGATCCTGGAAATTCAGGCCATTCAGAACCGCCTCTGAAGAGCCAAAAGTTGCACAAAACTCGCAAAACTCCAAAAGAAAAAAGTACAGTGTTCACAAAGGTTTTAGTCGACCGGTCTAAGTTGATCATATTGGTAATTGTCATATTTTAGGCACTGTATCTAATGAGTACTGGAATATTTTGTATATGTAATGGACATGATGCGAACTTCTATTTTTTGTTCTACTTTCACAGCCGATAACGTTAGAAATAGAAATATTGCATGCAAATCAGCAGTAATATAAGGCCTAAAACTTTTAAACTGTTAAAATGTTTCTAATTCTGTTTTATATATTCCATGTACATGATGAAATGGTTTCAGTATAATTTTGTATATAGAGTGTTGTCATGGTTACCAAAATGGAATTGTTTATTTGTGAAAAATATGGAGATAGCAAACAGTAGAATTCAAGATCAAAAGTCTATGAAATAATACAAAATAGGAGCAGAACAAACAAGGACCTCCAAACAGAGGTGGGATCAGGTGCCATGTAGGAGTGAGCATACCCTGCCCACCAGTCACACCCGCCATGTGCTCCTTGTCATGAAATACTTTCAAAATGCATCTACATCCTCTAGGCTCATGCATGTAACTACTTACTTGTAGTACAATTATAGGCTTATAGACTATACAAAGACATGTAAGTCGGTTTTCTTAATTTCAATGAACAGTGTTGCCTTGGTTACTAAAAAAATCATTAAAATACTTTCTAAAACCAACACCTCCTACAGTTTTGGTCTGATCTTAGGCTTGTCCTAACGGTCACACTGAAAAACATATTACTACTTTTTGATATTAGGGGAAAACGCAGAACTTTGCACACAAGTAGACCTCACTATACATAAGTCTGATTTGGGGTTTTTAATTTAGATCAAGATAGTTGCCATGGTTACTAAACATGCTAAAATAGAATTTTCTCTGAAATATCTACTCATGCTGTCTATCATTTTTTGGTCTGTTTTCTTTTCATATTTAAATTGGCACACATGCAGTTAAAATAAAGATACATCTCAGTGATTTAGATGTTCAGTGTTGCCATGGTTACTAAAATATCTGTATAATACTTTCAACACACTAGCTACTGCCTCTTCAGTTAAGTTTAGGTCTGATTTCTATATTACCTGGCACACTAGAAGACTGCTCTAAGAAATAAATTCTAAAATAAATACTAGGTTTTTCATTTTATTGAATGATATTGCCGTGGTCACAAAAAATAACATTTTTCCTTAGAGAATGGGCTAAAAGTAAAATCCCAACCAGACAGCTATGAACTTTATCTGCGAAATAAGCCAGCAAACAAACAATTTTATATACTGAATAGCCTTCAAATCCCTACATGGCTGGGAAAAAAAATGTGTAATTTAATCCATCCCACTCATTATCAAATTGCAGGGACAACCTACATACACCTTAGAATAAAAAAATGACAAACTTCAGAACCATGCCAAGCTACTTTCCCGATTTCTGCCCGCACATAGAACCCTGTGAACTGTTACTCATACTAATGGCAAGTGTTTTAATGTACATATGACACATTAAACAATTCTAATGGTGAAAATTCCAGTATCCATAGAATAAGTAATCTTTCAGCTTTATTTTGCATTTAACTCTCATATCAGTGCAATAATTCTGCTTGTCAATGATTGCATGTAGTTGTACCATTTTGACAAGTAATTTCTGCAATTCCAGTTTTCTAAAGTGATGACTATTGTCTGATAAAATTCATACTGTATACATGTCTTACAGGTCCTAAAGATTCAATTGTTTTTAATATTGGAAAGGTTAGAGAAGTTTGTTTGATATATTTTGGGGAGAAAAATTAGGCTTATCTTTGAAAATCAATTGAGAGGTCTTGTAAATAAAGTGAACTAAATCAGAACTGCAAACAAACTTCTTTAGCTTTTACAAATGTTGTTTAAAATTTAGACATGTTAGATCTTGGTAAAATGAATAACAAATTAGGTACATGTAATTTATGAAGAGTTTGTTTATTTAGGTGAGTGTAGTCCTATATGTCATTTCTATTGCAAAGAGAGGAACACTTTCGAACAAACGGACAAGGACAAAACTATCACAACAACGGGATACCAGCACAGAGAAAGGGGACCAGCACACAACAGCACAGCGTTTTACTACAACTATGGATTGTGAAAAATTCAGTCGCTTACTCCAGTCTGAAAATTTGGGAGAATTTGCAGATTCTCTGTTTAAGACTGATGATTGTCAAAGCAAGGAGGAGGATGCTTCCAAGAATTCACTAAAACCAAGAGTGGAGACTTCGAGACTCAAAGGGAAATGTAAACAAACACAGACCTTGTCAGAAATGACTGACCAGCAGTTAGAGCAGTACAAACATTCACCCGAGACGGAGCTGGCAGATCTAGTATGTAGTGCCTGCAAGACAGACAACTTCTCAGAGCTCAAGGATTATCTAGAGGTACACACCTACATATAATTATTTCACCTTTAAAATTCCCTTTTTTTCCTCGATAGCAAAAATATTAGATTTCGAAAAATTCAGGGCCAGAAGGGCTATTAACAACAGTTACAAGGAAGTGTTTTGCTGTGGGTGGCATAGAAGCTCTGCAGGTCTGTCAATATTTTTTTGGAGAGCTTGCAGTTCTGTAGCTATGAAGCTATACATGTACCGGGGTAAATTTTGAAGATGGGGTGATATTTTGTGGCCTGGCTGTTGTGGTGTTCTATTTTGTAATCTGTGAAGATGATATATTTATAAGTTGTGGCTATATTTGATAGATTGTGGTGATGTTTTGTAGGTTGTGGTAGCTGTTGACCCTTCAGTGATTAACGAAACAGACAGTGCAGGGATGACGGCCCTTCATTTCGCCGTGTCCTGTAAACATGTAAGGATTTCTATTTATGCCTTAATTCAAACAATAAGTAATAAACTATGAAAAAGAAAGTGTGGTTTGTTTTATCATATCATTTTGCAAAATGTGAACTAAAATTCTTGCTTACAAATTGTATATTAAGTCAATTTTTGCGCTGCCTACTGAATACCCATCTTCACTAGCCAAGGGTTTCCGATCCAAATTCTACTCGGACTATATTTTGGAATCAGAGACCCTTGGCTAGGGAAGATGCTGAATACCATGTTTCTTGCACTGTAAAATCCATGATCCCTTAGATTTACACAAATGCAGTATATAGGGCAAGTTTTTACAATAAGTTATATAGTAGTAGTTGATGTACTTTAGCTGCATGTAGTAAGCATGCTGATGAAATACGGTGCTGATATAAGAATCCCTGATGGACTTGGGTTCACTCCCTTGTTTCTGACCACAGGTATATATCGTTAATTGCATTTCTGTTAATTGCATGTCATTGATAACTTTTTGATTTCTTAATAGGTATTGTTAATGGTGTTTTTAAGACTTTTTAGCTCTACTGGTCAGAGACCAGAAGAGCTTATGCGATAGTAATGCGTCCGGCGTCCGTCCGTCTGTCCGTCTGTCTGTCTGTCCGTCTGTCCGTCTGTCTGTAAACAATTTTTCAAAATGCTACTCCTCCTACAGTTTTGGTCTAATTTTAATATAACTTGGCACACAAGTAGACTACACTAAGATACATAATTCTGTGTATCGGTTTTTGATTTCGATGAACGGTGTTGCCGTGGTTACTAAAAATAGAAATTTCTGTGAAATTCTTTCAAAATGCTACTCCTCCTACAATTTTGGTCTGATTTCAATATACTTGGCACACAAGTAGACTACACTAAGATACATAATTCTGTGTATCGGTTTTTGATTTGGATGAACGGTGTTGCCGTGGTTACTAAAAATAGAAATTTCTGTGAAATTCTTTCAAAATGCTACTCCTCCTACAGTTTTGATCTGATTTCAGTATAAGTTGGCAAACAAGTAGAATACACTAAGATACATAATTCTGTGTATCGGTTTTTGATTTCGATGAACAGTGTTGCCGTGGTTACTAAAAATAGAAATTTCTGTGAAATTCTTTCAAAATGCTACTCCTCCTACAGTTTTGGTCTGATTTCAGTATAATTTGGCACAAAAGTAGAATACACTAAGTTACATAATTCTGTGTATCGGTTTTCGATTTGGATGAACGGTGTTGCCGTGGTTACTAAAAATAGAAATTTCTGTAAAATTGTTTCAAAATGCTACTCCTCCTACAGTTTTGGTCTGATTTCAGTATAACTTGGCACACAAGTAGACTACACTAAGATACATAATTCTGTGCATCGGTTTTTGATTTGGATGAAGGGTGTTGCCGTGGTTACTAAAAATAGAAATTTCTGTGAAATTCTTTCAAAATGCTACTCCTCCTACAGTTTTGGTCTGATTTCAGTATAACTTGGCAAACAAGTAGAATACACTAAGATACATAATTCTGTTTATCGGTTTTTGATTTCGATGAATGGTGTTGCCGTGGTTACTAAAAATAGAAATATCTGTAAAATTGTTTCAAAATGCTACTCCTCCTACAGTTTTGTCTGATTTCAGTATTACTTGGCACACAAGTAGAATACACTAAGATACATAATTCTGTGTATTGAATTTTAATTTTGATGAACGGTGTTCAGTGGTTACTAAAAATAGAAATGTCTGTAAAATTGTTTCAAAATGCTACTCCTCCTACAGTTTCGGTCTGATTTCAGTATAACTTGGCACACAAGTAGACTGCACTAAGAACATAAAGAGACTTTATCAACGATCATTATTCTATTTAATGCTGTTTATAAAGTTTCAAATCCCAGCTGCTTAAGCACTTTCTCTTCCTTTGCTATAAGTTCAAACCAGTAGAGCTTCAGTCTCGACAGAGACTTCTGGTTTTTTAAGTCTTATCATTAAGGCAGTCTGATACTTGTTTCAGTGATTTGATTTTTATGCCACAAATCGATTGCTTCAGTAAAAGCACCCGTTACCAATTTTACTTTGTTAAACAAGTTTTATGCATTTTATTTTTTTTTTATGAGGTTATGTTCATACTAAATGTTCATTAGTACTAACAGCTAATAGGTGGAGGGAAATAGGACAGTTCAAGTAATTTTTGCAATTTCTAGATTATGATCAAATGTTCATTGAGTGTGGTAATATTTTGAAAATCTTTAAAATCAGAATTTTTCCTCAAGTAGTTTTCATTTGCTTAACTTTTTTAATTTAGCTGAGGTATCTTTTCCAGAGGGTTATAATTCTGTGGGATCACACTTTTCTAATCAATCTGCGAATAGAAAATTATGTGGATTTCTTCAATTAAAAGTAGTTGTATACAGTGCTCATCAATTTTATTTGAGCAAGAGCAGACAATTGGTCATTGGTCTTTCTTTTATTTAATTTTACAGGGCGTTATCCATGTGAAAAAGTGACTGAGTTTCTGCTAAAGAGCTGTAAAGTTTCCGATGTCAACCACCAGACCAAAACTGGGGCCACGCCCCTCCACGGGGCAGCTCTACAGGGAAATCTGGGTCAGTATCCCTCTAGTATGATAGCTGATCTCTTGTTTAGGTTAAATGAGAAGAATGTATAAAGTGTAAAAATATGATGTATCATCACTGAATGGGGCAGCTCTACAGGGAAATCTGGATTCATATCCTTCTGGTATGATTTTGATTAAATGAAAATGGAACTGTGATACATGTATCATCACCGAAAAATATTTCCACAGAATCGAACTTCAAATTAATTGAAATACATTTATACATTTTAGATATGTTACAGTAAAACTCGTTTATAACAAAGTCACTTGGACCTATGAAATTACTTTGCTATATCCATAATACATTATACCCGTAAAAGGAATTCGTTAAATTTATATAGCTGGAAATCCAAGATAAATTTGCTATATCCTTGAATTCGCAATATCCATGTTTGTACTAATTGAGTTTTACTGTATCATTGCATAAAATTTTCCATGTTTGTACTAATTAAGATTTACTGTATCATTGCATAAAAATTTTTAAGTACCTTATGATTACAGCTTGCATGATGTCAGTCAGTGTTTCAATTTATCACTGATTCTTAATATGAAAATAAATTGTGACATCAGGTTGTATCAAGTTGCTGCTGGAACATGGAGCTGACCCCAAGCTGGAGGATGAAGATGGCACCACAGCCCTGGAACTGGCCAAGGATAGTGCAACAAAAGCAGTCCTACACATGTACCTAATCCAGTCAGATATCAAACGGGATACAGTTGGTAAGAACTGGTGTACCTAATCCTGTCAGGTGTGACACGGGATACTGTTAGTAAGAACACTCCAGTCTGATATCAAACGGGATACTGTTAGTAAGAACACAAGTACTTAATCCAGTGAGATATCAAACAGGATACTGTTGGTAGGAACTCATACGTTTAATCCAGTCTGATATCAAACGGGACACTGTCGGTAAGAACAAATGTGTACCTAATCCAGTCAGATATCAAACAAGATACTGTTGGTAAGAACTGGTGTACATAATCCAGTCCAATAATTAACAGGATACTGTTAGTAAGAACACAAGTACTGAATCCAGTCAGATATCAAAGAAGATACTGTTAGTAAGAGCAATCCAGTCCGATATCAAACGGGATACTGTTAGTAAGAGCATATGTACTCAATCCAGTCAGATATCAAACAGGATACTGTTAGTAAGAACACATGTACTGAATCCAGTCAGATATTAAACCGGATACTGTCAGTAGGAACTCATACATTTAATCCAGTCAGATATAAAACTCTAGCTCTTAACCTATTCAGACACCAAACAGGATACTGTTGTGTATGTAAGAACTTGTGCAATTAATCCATTCAGATTTCAAACAGGATACTATTAGTAAGAACACTCTAGTCAGATATCAAACAGGATACTGTTAGTAAGAACACATGTACTTAATCCAGTCAGATATCAAATGGGATGCTGTCGGTAGGAACTCATACACTTAATCCAGTCAAATATCAAACGGGATACTGTCAGTAAGAACTCTAGCTCTTAACCCATTCTGATATCAAACAGGATACTGTTTTGTATGTATAAGAACTTGTGCAATTCTGCTTAATCCAGACAGATATCAAATGGGATACTTGTAAGAAGTCATGCACTTCAATCTTCATCTTCTAAGATACCAATTAGGACACTATTTGTTAGAAAGAATGCACTTCATCCAGTTAGATATCAATTGGGAAATCATTTTCAAGAAAAGAGTTCTGCACTTCACCCATGCAGTTAGAATACCTGGTTGTTTTTGGCAAAGAATTGAGTGAATTGAGAAAAGGTTGCATTCTGCAAATATTTATTTCCTGACAAATTAAAGTTTGTTCAAGGTTGTATGCCTGTATATGTAAAAACAGTAAAAGTTTGTTTCTTTCAATCCTTGCATATTTCAGATACCTGAATTTTTAACCTGTAACATGATAAATACAGTAAAATGTATTGATACTGTTGAATTTTGTTGAAGATGCTGTATGTGTGCAATGTAAACAGATTCCAAAGGAAGGTCTAAAGCGCTGTGGGGCTTGTCATGTGACCATGTACTGTGGCAAGGCGTGTCAGGTTCGTCATTGGCGGGAGGGCGGACACAAGAGAAACTGTCCAGGTCAGTCAAAGTCCGACAATAGGAAAGCTCAAGTACTGTACAGCAGGAAGTAAATGGGGGGAGGGGACTTTGCTGTATTAAATACTTGTAGTTAATTCATTATGAACCTATTCACTGTAACTGTGTTTCACTGTAATCAGCTTTCTTTGCTCCCTAGTCAGTACAATATATTTGAAGCCAAGTGTTAATGTATTTTCAATGTAAGCTTGGTGTATTCTAGACCGTAAAGATAAGTACGTACTGTGTATGATATAAATACTCATCTTTTGGACAGGATCTGTGATTGCCAGACCATTCCGTGTGGGGGAGGACCCAAGCCAAAACTGTGTCCAGGTGTCATTTTACAGGGTCATGGGGTCAAACAAACCAAATGTCAAGGTCTTCAAAAGGACAGCAAAGGATGCTATCCAGAAAATGAAATTCATAGAGAAGAAGAGATTTGTGGTCAAAGTTCAGCTGCCTTTAAATGCAGTGGGTAAGGCAAAGGTTTTGTTTTACAGTGAAATAATGCAGAATTACACATTTAAATTTTGATTTAACAAAGCTTGAATTCCTCCACTAACATTTATTTAGTATTTAATAAGATCCTTTCTAGATTTCAGTATTTTTAAGCTGTTTACATTATACTAGAAAATGACCCAGACCTATAATTTTATAGCAATAGTTGCAAAGGAAAATGTTAATTAATATCTTTGAAATTCACAGTATTTGAAGTAACCAATGGCATGCCTGCATTCAGTTGTTATTAAAGCACTTCCTTTTCAAGCTTCATATTAGACCATTTTAGTAAATATATTTTGATGATGACTCCTTCTCAAAAATCAAACACAAAATTAACTTGTTTGTAAGATTTTGAAACTGTTCGTCATTGAATAATTACAAGTGTACTTTGATCCCTTTAAAATAAAATGTCTTAAACTTTGAGTAGGTAGCTAGAGAGTTAAGAGACACTGTGATGCACAAAGGGGAAAATAGACAAATGTAGAATTTTTGCGTGACCCGTGTATATTTTGTTCAATTTCCAAACGTATTAGGTTTCAGAAAATTACAGGTTTCAGAACCTTAAAATTCTATTTTTGTGGAGAAAAATAAAAGTAAAAATAATTTCAGTATGCCCCATAACGAAAATATTGCAAAATACTCTGGTACTTCTTCCTCCCTATTGTACACGTGTCAGAAAAGTTGAATAAGTTTCCATAGTTACCATGGTCTAAAGTATCCACGAATGAATGTTAGTAGACCAAATATTTTGATGAATCTCATAAAAAGTTGTTTGAACATATTCTCACCTTTGCATGCTCCAGTTGAATGTTGTTTACAAGTTTGAACTAAAGATAAAAGTGGCCTGACCTTGACATACACGAAACAACAAAACAGTAGATACATGCAACCTTTGTTTTTCCGGCACATATATTGTGCAGTCTTTCTTGCAGTTTAATTGTCATATCTTAGCTATATACTCATAATTTTCATAAGTCTTTCTCTATATGCTACAGATATCTTAAAAGAAAGACATGATTTTGACTCGTGTCCTTATAATAGGAATAAAAAATGTCATGGAAGATTGAAGATGGAATATGCTGCAATAACATGATTTTGATAATCTAACACTTTACTTCAAATTTTTGCAAAAATACCTGTTGCATTTATGCAAATTATCACATAAGCAAAGAGTTTGATCACATAATAGAACCAAAAAATGAAATAATAAATGTGATAAAATACTTTTTTCAGGTAACAGTGAGATGATGGTTTACAATGCTGACAGAACTGTTGAAGGATATGTCTATCCTAATGAACCAGGTATATCTAATACTGTGCATTTAATAGAGATTTTAATTGAGACATTGATTTTTTACACCAAATTTGACACAAATGTTGACTTTAGAGATACATCTCCTATATATTTGCGACACCTTGATGAGATTTACATTAAAATTTACTCTTTATTAACAACTCAAAATGTTCATGAATTATGGTAATTTGCCTTATATAATCTTTAGGAATTAGTGGAATACTAATATATACATGAGAATGATATTTTTATGAGCACACTACACTGTATCTCTCCTAATTATGCAAATGAACTTTTTGCAAATGAAAATTTAGTAATTTAAGAACAGTATTCTTTTTTTTTTTAATTACATATGTAACACAATTCTCATCTTAAATTAAATTGAAGACAGTAACTAAGAAGACATCCAAATGTGGTGAAACTTAATGTGTAGACTATATAACCTTGAACTTATGGAGTTCACTGATTCAATGTAAAAGTTGTACAAGAGCTGTTTAATTATGTAAATAATTTTTTTGTTAGGGCCCCGCAAGGATTTGCGGGTGCCCTATAGTAATCACTCTGTCTGTCTGTCCGTCTGTCTTCTGTCATTCTTCCGTCCACAAATTTTCTGTTTTTTCCTAATAACTTTTTTTATTGTAGTCCAATTAAGTTCAAATTTGGTATGGTAGTTCAGTAGGCAAAAAGACATATTTTGATGCCAAGTTTGTTTCTCTATGTCCTCTGGTTTGGAGCTGGGGTGGTGGGGTAGATTTCTTAACTTTATATAAGAATGAATTGGCAAAGAGAGATAACTTCTGAAAATGTTCCCATTGTAAACTGAATACTGGCAATGAATGAGTCCCTTGGGATTAATTAGCTTTTCTCCTGAAGAAAATCCAAAGCATTATCTTTATCTGTCACATTGAGATTAATTACCACCTCTGTCTGCAAATGAAGTTTGTTTTGAAGTTAAGTCCATTTGGAATGCTATGAACACTCTGAAATGTTGATTGAAGTATAAATGTTTTTACTTTATTTTTGTTGAAATACCCTACACAATGAGTTCTGATTTCATTAAGTTCTAAAAACAAGAAATAGATTAAAGAAGACATATTTTTTTTTATTTTTTTTATTACTTTATTTATTTTATTTTGTTTTTTTGCTTCATGAAAATTCAAGAATATTAATTTTTAAGGCAGTAGGATAAAAACCTCATTCTATCATTACTGAAAAAGTTCTTATTATAAATTAAGAAGAAGATGATGAGAGAGAAGTACAATTAATCCCTTGGGATTAATTATCTAGTTCTGCTGCAGAAAATTTAGAAGGCTTATCTTTATCTTTCTCTTTAAGATTAATGAAAACCTTTGTCTGCAACTGCTGTTTGTTTTGAAGTTAAGGTCAGGCCTTCATGATATGTATTTGCATTCATTTAAGGCTGGCATTTTATATAACACAAGCTTCATTATTGTTTAGATATAATTCAGTGTTGAGTTGTTCTTTACTGCTTTATGTAAAATAAATAGAAGGATATTATTTACAGGTTTTTGGATATTCAGGAATTATCTTGAAATTTTAAGAATACAGTTGCTGTTTCTTATTCGTCATATATTTTTTAATCATTCCATAAGCTGCACCCTTATAATTCTACCCCATGGCGGGGCCCTTGCTGACTGGTCAGTTTTCTAGTTTAATCAGAATTGATCTTGGAATATGTAGAGTTCATATGACTACAATCTCATCAGATTTATGTTGGTTGATCTTTTTTATTAAAGTCATTTTTTTACCAATTTCATATACAGGGTATTCAAACCTGCAGAAAAAGATTCAGGTAGATGGATATCGTGGAATTAAGGCGTTTTTCTGGGCGGAACTGACAGATAAAAATGATGGAACCTTCCGCATCTTTGGTGGAAAATGTGCTCCCTACCAGACTTGGTGAAACAATGGCTAAGGGTAGTAATACTCCTTGTTGACCAGGGATCGACAGAATATTAAAACTTGTATTACCAATAATTAGACGTCAGCTAAAGGTGATGTGCTTTATACTCACAGTCTTATGTCAATTTTGGAGGTCACAATCCTTTTCACCTAATAGTGAAAGATTTTGAGTTAAATGAAAAAAAATTCAATTGTTATGTAATTGAAAAGTAGCTTGATATAATTTAAAAAGAATGTGACTAGTTTGAATGATGCATATTTTTGGAAATTATTTTTTGAATAATGCAAAGTAGCAGTTTGGAGAGCAGTGCTTTATTTTTTTACTCTGATTTTTTCTTATTTATTTCTATTACAAATTTCTAGATCATATCTTTTTTTTATTTATGGTTATTTATAGGAATCATTTGATATAAGAGTTACTATTATAATTATTTGTAATTTTTTGATGATTGTTAATTTTTTTCTATAAATTTAAAAAAGATTTGTTAATAGAAAATAGCCCATAAAGAATGGGTATGGCTTACCAAAGTTAAATTTTTTAATGCAGAATTGAATTCTGTGAGTCTGTGTTTCTTCCCATTTCTAAGATAATACTTAATAAAGTCTTGTTGAAAAAATATTGAGTTTGTATTTATTTTTTTGAGAGTTATTAAATTTACCGTCAATTGTCCTGGTATACATGTACAGTAAAAACAGTCTAATCCAATGCCTGAATAATCCGACACAATGTGAATTCCGACGTTTAATTTCTTTCCCATTTAACTATTTTCCATGTTTTTAACTCTGAGCAATCCGACACCCTGTCTATTCTGACACAAAATTTGTCTCTCAGTGCATGTCAGGTTTGACAGGTTTCACTGTCTTACAATAAAGTTTGTGTTCTGATGACAGTTAGGCCCAGCATCCAAATGTTTGCTCTAGATTTGAGGAGAAGGAGTTGATCCTTACGTCGTGGATTTGAATCATACATCAGGATGTTGAAACTGATCCTTTGGATAAAACTATATAAACTGAGGTCCCATGTCACAGTAGATGCTGGCATGAAAAAACTGTCTTCACTGCTTCATGGTCCTGAGTGCCAATTTAAGGTGCATTTTTTAATTTGCAGCTCTCCATGGCATGTGGTGACATCTCCATAAGAGGGACATTAAACATCAAAATGTGAGTTTCCAATGATTATCATTGTGTTTATTAAATATTTGAAAGATGGAGTACTAAATTCATAAAGGATGAGTACAGATTGAGTATTTTGTCAGAAAAGTCAACGAGGAAAGGTTGAAGTGATCAATTCGTTCATCACTTTCATATGATGTGATACATATAAGAACTGTAAAAAAAAAATTCAGTCCACTGAGTTTTGTTAAAAAAAAAAAACAGGAACAGCTGAGCCTATTCAGGGCAAAAACTAACTCATCTTAAAGTGGAAAAATTGCTTCCTTTGACTGATACATGAAACAAAGAGTCTATTACAAGGAGTCATGATAATTTTTAGTAATAAACATGGTCAAGTTCTTTCATTTATATTAGCTGGATGACTAGAATCAATTCCATTTAGAGAATCTGAGGTCCAGGTAGGTCAAATTTTGACAATTACCTTGAACTGTTTGACCCCTGAGGGATTCCTCGAATAAAATAATTCCATTTTATGGTGTAATGAACAATGCTATGAATTTGGACTGCTGGATTGTTTTTATTTTTGGAGGGTCATATTTTCCAAAGTTGATAAGATACATATACACTTGGATCAAGCCTCTGTCCTCTCAAACTTTGCCTCAGGAATATGATACCTTCTCTTGAAACCATCACGTGGTATTTAATCCCTATATTATAATAGATACGTATTATAGCACTTTTTGTGATATTTTCAAGTTTTTACATTTTAGTAATGTCTTTTGAAGAGTCAAAGGGAAACAAAATTTTGCAGCACTAGAGTTGTGGTCAGTTTTTCTAGCCCATGTATTTCCCTGCTCATGTTTCCATAGTCACTCGGGTATTTACAAAACAGACATATGCTCTTTTTATCTGAAATAAAAATTAAAAAACAAATTAAACTAAATATATGTCCAGAGAACATGAATGACCCGCAAAGTGTTACATGAAAATTTGTATTAGTGAATGAAGTTTGATGAGAATATCTTGAACAGTTTCTTTAAAATTGAAATCTAAAAAATGGATAACCAAGTTATGTAAAATGCATGTTAACATGAAAATATCATCTTAAATGGCTTCTTTACAACTAAGCAAAGTGCAAGTTGAAAAGTTTTTGATGCAGTTGAGTAGCTCTCACTGTAACGTATCAGCATATTATGTTTGATAAAAATATCTTGAATGGTTTACATATGTTTAAAACTGAGCTAAACACAAATAGAGGTCAAGGTTAAAGAAAAGCTTGAGGTCAAAAATGTTGATGTAGTTGAAAAGCTTACATCAGTATTTGTTAGCATATGAAGTTTGATAAAAATATTAATATCATGAATGATTTATTAAAAACTTAGATAAACACTAATTTTTAAAAGTGAGGTCAAGGCCAAAGGAAAAGTCAAGAACATAAAATATTGGAGTAATTGATAGCTCTCATCTGTATGTATCAGCTTATAATGTTTGATAAAATTATCTTGAATTGTTTCTTCAAAACTGATCTATAAGACACTTATTTAAGAAAAAAGAGGTCAAGGTCAAAAGAAAAGTCAAGTTTAAAAATGTTGATGCTGTAGAAAAGCTAGCATTAGAATGTGTCCGCATATGAAGTTTGATTACAGTAACTTCAATGGTTTCCTTTAAAACTAAGCTAAACAGTATTTTTTTTAATTGAAACTTGCGCACACATTCGCTAAATTTTTATGTTTATTTAAGAAAGGTGAGGTCAAAATCAAAAGAAAGATCAAAGTAAAAAATGTTGATGCAGTTGAAAAGCTTACAACAATATGTTTCAACATATGTAGTTTGATAACACTATCTTAAATGGTATCTTCAAAAATTGAGCTAAAATCTTATTTAAGAAAAGTGAGGTCAAGGTCAAAGGGAAAGTCAAGGTTAAAAATGTTGATGTAGATGAAATTTTACACCAGTTTGTATGAAATATGATATTTGATTACATTATCTTGCATGGTATCTCTAAAAGTGAGCAAAACACTTATTTAAGAAAAGCGTGGTCAAGGTAAAAGGAAAGGACAAAGTCAAAAAATGTTGCAGTTGAATAGCTTACAACATTATGTATCAACGTAAGTTTCATTACCCTTTTTTTGACTGAAATCTTTAAAACTGAGCTAAATACTATATAGGTTAAAAAAGTGAGATCAAGATCAAAAGAAAAGTCAAGGTTCAAGGTTTAAAAAGTTGATGCAGTTTCACAGCTCTCATCAATATCTATCAGCATTTGAAGTTTGATAAAAATATCTTGAATAGTTTTTTTTTTTAAACTGAGCTTTGAACGAAGCTAAATGGAGAGCGCGACGGAAGGACGGAAGATGGTCAAGACAAATATTATATGATCCGGCCATATTCATGGCGGGGCATAATAATAACTTTCTATTCAAAATTAGGTAGATATGTTCCTCAGTCATATATAATTTTCCCTACAATTTATATTTGAAGAATCGTGTGTTTACAAAATGTGTTTGTAAAACATTAATGTCCCTTTATGGCAGCTTATGGTGAAGGTTAGAGAATCTACAATGCAAGGCTAATTCCAAGTTAAAAAGATCAAGGAATACACCTGTGAAATATATGAAAGCCCATTAGCACGAACTGTTCAGAAGCTATGGTCTAGGTTCAAGGTTTAATTTTTTTTCAAAAGTAAGTCAAACTCCAAGCTCATGGTCAAAGGGTAAAGATTAATCATGTCCAAAGGAAAGGTCTTGTCACGAAGAATACACATATAATATAAAAGCCCAAGCACCAACACTTCAAAATGATGATTAAAATTTAAGATTTTCAAAATCAGTCATACATCAAGGTCAAGGGTCAAAATTGCTGGTACACAAGTGAATTACTTGCCACAAGTATTACAAGTGTGAAAAATAAAAACACCATAGAACCAACCTTTCAAAGTGATGGCCAAGGTTACAAGTTTTTCAAAAGTAGATCAACGTAAAAAGGTAAAAATTGTTGTTATTCAAGGGAAGTCAACGTAAATAAATAAAAATTGTTAGTACCCTACTCAAGGGAAGTTCATGTCATAAGAAATCCATCTTTGAAATATGAAAGCCCTAGCAATAAGTGTTCAAAAAGTTATGGCAAAGGTTATCTTTTTCAAATGTAGGTCAACTTCAAAGTCAAAGTGTCGAAATTGTTGATGCCATGCATGGAACACGCACGAAAAACCTAACACCAGCTGTTCAAAAGTGATCTCAAGGGTGCCAGCCAACCTTAATCAGTTATTAACATGGATAGGTGCGGTTTTATCAGATTTCAGCTCACTTCACTTGGGTGAGCTTACATGATACCATCAGCGTCAGCATCCAAGATTCAAGACAGGCATTTGGGGTATGGAGCAACCCCCCTTTCCATTTTTTTTCTTTTTTTATACCCCCCGCTTGAAAAGCGGGAGGGTATATAGTGATCGGGATTTCCGTCCGTCCGTCTGTACGTCCGTCCGTCCGTCCGTCTGTTACGCTTTTTCTCTTATCCGCAACTCCTCTTATACTACTGAGTGAAATTGAATGAAACTTTCACAGAATCTTCATTACATATTGCCATTGTGCACCTCCTATTTTACTTTTTTATTCAACACGTATTTTAGGTTTCCCAGAGCAAAACATGGACATTGCCATTTTTTGTTTACCTATGACGTCACATAATAGAAGCTTCCGGATAACATTTGACGGGACGAGTTATTCCTCTTTACACATTACCGTAAAACAATATAAAGCAACACATCGACATTATGGGAGGCGGGGGGTATCATTTAGTGAGCTCATTGCTCACAGTACCTCTAGTTTAATCTGGGGTCGAGTCACATTTTTCCTATTTTTCTATTCTAATATGCACTATACCGGTATGTTATCAATAATGTAACTCTTTTGTCTCTATAAGCTGCTTTTAATCTCTCTTTATATATGTATCAGTCGAAAACGATATATTTACTAGAGAAAAAAGAGTTACTACCTGAGGATGATTCCATATAAATATCACTAAGCATGGTTTTTGAGTACTTGAGAAAATGATTTTAAAAGATTCCCCTATATAATCCTACGTAAAACTTTGATCGGCCATTTTGGCCCCACCCTTCCCCCCGGGGGTCATGATTTCAACAAATTTGAATCTACACTACCTGCATAATTTCAGCAGAGTATCCTCTTTCCTGTCTCAATGGTTCTTGAGAAGGAGATTTTAAAGATTTTTACCTATATATACCTATGTAAAACTTTGATCGGCCATTTTGGTCCCACCCTACCCCCGGGGGTCATGATTTGAACAAAGTTGAATCTACACTACCTGAGGATGATTCCACTTGAGTTTCATCTTTCCTGGTCCCGTGGTTCCTGAGAAGAAGATTTTATAAATATGCCATTAATTTTTCTCTAATTCATAATTATCTCCCCTTGGAAAAGGGCGTGACCCTTCATTTGAACAAACTTGAAGATACTTCATAGCAAGTTTGGTTGAAATTGGCCCAGTGGTTCTTGAGAAAAAGATAAAAATGTGAAAAAGTTTACAACGACAACGACAACGACCAAGACGACAGATAACGGACAAATTGTGATCAGAAAAGCTCACTTGAACCTTCGGCTCGGGTGAGCTAAAATGGAAAAAAAGGGGGTGGGGGGTTCCAAAACCCAAGTGCTTGTGGATTCGGTAAGCAAAACAGGTTCTAAGTAAACTGTCAATTAAGTTGATGATACAAGACTCTCAACAATGTTGTATAAAGAAATTTTTCATCCATCGATAACATTATTTGCAAGTAAAATGTATCGTATGGTCATATTTTTGTACCAGTTGTAAGTCCATCATTTAAAGAATGATTACTCTAGTTCTGATTGTGGATTACTCCATATAACTGATCAATACAGAGAGCTCACGGCGGATCCATGTGACTGGTCGACAGGGGATACTTACTGTGCATCGGCACCTGATCCCAACCCGTAAATTGTGTTTCAAGGGATCGTTGTTTTTGAATGATTGATTGAGGGTTTTTTCAGTGTTCTCGATTCCTGTGCTTCATCTTTTTTTATGAAATTATTCTGGATTATGTTTGTTATCTTTCTTAAGGTAGTCCGATCCTCAGGTTCTGAAAATCAAGCATTGACTGATTGAAAATGCTCATAAAAATGTCTCTGACTTTTCAAAGTAACGTGTTTTTAACCACAAGAATTCTTCAAACTTCATCTTTCAAGTTTATCATATTATATAGGGAAAATTAGTAAATCTCAAAAATTTTCAGGTATTGCAAATAAAAACACCTGCTATGCATTTTCCAATTCAAGTTTGATCAATTAACACATTTTAAAAATAAAAATCATAGGTATCCAGACTTTTGAAGAAATTCCACAATTTTTACACATATAATGTATTTTAATTTTTTTTATTTACTTAGATCATTTTACAATGCAAAGTGTATAAAGATTCTTCTGATATTGCAAAGCACCACAAATCACTTCTAATTTCATATCATGTTAATAAACATTGGTATCTACGGATAGATTAAAAGGAACATCAATTTCTTGATATCTTTAATTTTAAAATGCTTTTACGGGGTAAAAATTTTGACTTTTTATTAGACCTTTCAAGAACTTCAAAGAACCTTGAAGCCCATTGAGGGGTAAATAATTAAAATTGTTGCATGAAAAGATTGAATTTTCAAGCTTCATTTTGAGACTTTTGAATGAAATTAAAAATTAAAGAGTTGTCCTTCTTTGCTGTGAGGCACGATCGCGTTTATGCGCCAAAAAAAAAATCACAGCATATGATCAACGTAATTTTTTGACATGGTTAATTTTTCAGAGGTAATGAGCATTTTAATATGAAAGCCCTATCTCTTCTCATTCAAAAGTTAATGCCAGTTCAAAGAAATGTTTAAATTTTTGAAAAGTAAGTTAAACTTCAAGTTCAAGATCACGTGTCAAAAATCAAAGTGTTTTTAGAAAGGTCTTGTCACAGGTAATATGCATTTCTAATTTCTAAATACACTTTTATTTTTGACCTCGTGACGCTGACCTTAAAGTTTGACCTATTTTTCAAAAACTTTAATCTTGGTCATGACTTTTAAATGAGAAGAGATAGGGCTCAAATATTAAATCTGTGTATTGTCTGTGATATACAGACCTTAAAGTTTCTAAATACATTAAGATTTTTGATCATGTGACCTTGATTTTGAATTTTGACACACTTTTCAATTATGTTAGCTTTTTCTTATAACTTTTGACTGAGAAGAGATATAGGGCTTTAATATTTGACATGTACATTACCTGTGACAAGATATTTCCGAGCATGCTATGATTTTTGACCCCTTGACCTTGACCTTCACGATTGACCTAATTTAAAAAAATCAACTTCGGGTGATAACTTCTGAAGGACATATGATAGGGCGTTCATATTTGACACATTATGTCATAAAAAAAATGACATCTATATCTCACACACAAAGACGTCAAAAGCGGGAGGACCACAGTTTTTTTTAAAAATTGCATGTTGTTTTTAGGGGCGGTTTCGATCGAATGCTGCACTGATGAGTTATAGATATGTTCTTTTTCTAGGGGATGCTCCGCTTTGCTTAGCTTGTTTTTATGAAAATCTCTGTCGTTCAACTTCCCTAATCAAGCCCCCTGATGGATCTCTTAAACAGCGGCTCCTCCATCAATGGCAACTTATCAGTAATACAATATTAAACTTTTTAAAATTTATATGTGTTTTATGCGCCCGGATCTATAGATTGCGGACGTATAGAATTATTGTTGTTGTCCTGTCTGTCTATTTGTCTGTCTATCTGTTGTCAACTTTTACCATAACTTTTGAACCGTGAGAGAGAGACTTCGTATTTGGTATGCTTACTCCACGAATTCAGCTCTTTCAAATTGGTATGAAAAGTAAGAATCAAGTTTTCACGTTTGGGAAATTATCGAGTTCAGGTTTTTTTTTTTTTGGCTTGTCAAGAAATTTCTGGGTTGAAATTTTTTTTCTGACTAGGTTGGACTTCTCCTGGAAAAAATTCTGGATCCGCGCCTGAGTAGTTCCATGTTTCAAACGCGCGTGTTCTTCGGAACACCCCAATCGTTTGCACAACCTCCACTGATGACAAAAGATCCGAAAACAAGCAGGGAAAACCCACTTCCCTCTTTTTTCAAGGTAAAGTCTTTTGCAATTATAGATACAGGTTGCTTCCGTTGCCAATTTTTCTTACTGTCAGGTGAAAAATTTCAGCATTTGAAAAAAATGTAAATTCCTCACCGCGGATTATAACGGGTTTTCGATTTATATACTCTATAATAAAAAAAAATAAATAAAAGATACAATAAAGTTTGAAGTATTTGTTAATAACCTCGAACTGCATGGCATAAAAATATTATTTGAGCACTAGATGAGTATGAGTGGGGATGAATTTTTTTTTAAGGAATTCGAGCTCGCTTTCAAGAGCTGAATATTGTACGAGGTATATAATTACAATTTTCGGTACGATGTGTCTGGATACACGATGTACAATTATTAGTATAAAACTGTAATTAATTGCTGTAATATGCTCGATCACGCCAGACTGAAAACCCCATAACTATATATGTATGAACTTTCTAAAACAGAAGTGCTAATGCATATATGCTGTAAATCATTAAATTCTACAGTTTCTGATTCAATTTAAACAAAATTAATTTAATATTTCTTGAATTAAATTTTTTTTATAACTGGAAGTGTAAATTGAAACTTGTGAATTAAACAGCCATGATAACACCATTGTCTCCGACTTCCAGGATTTCCTTCTTCTTTGTCAGAACAGTTTATGTGATATTTTGCTACATGTACCAAGACCTACATTTGAAGAAGTCTGACCGAAAATTCTTTGACTAGTCTTGTTAATTTTGCCTCAATGTGTGACCCCTCGATTTTCAGACAAGTTTGGTGAAACTTTTAATTAGCTCTACTGTTTTGTAAATTGTCTTATACTTAGATTCTGGAAGAAAAAATTATTTTGATGGATTTCAAATGTCATTTCCTTTTAGTTTTACGTTAAATGAAATCAGACCTAAATTATCCGAGGAGTAGCATTTTGAAAATCAATAAATTTTCTTTACGGTGTCAACAGTTACTGAAAGTATATTTGTGTAACAAAGAGCAAGAGCCACTTTGGGCCTTAATTGGCCCTGGGAATTTCTGAAAAATCAAAACCGCTCAGTTTAGGTTGCAAATGCAGTATTTATTACTTGGTGAGTGGTGACCACGTATCTATTAATGGTGACGTAATTTTACATCTAGTCAATGCATTATGACGTCATAAAATGCGTCATATTCCTCATATCCTATAAATTCCTTTGAAAATGACCTAAAGTTGAAGCATTTTTTCAATATTTCATATAGAGCACAACCTCTGATCCAAAATATGCAAATACATAATGAAAGCTCTGTTTCTGAAGACCAAAAAACATGTTTTATTTTTTGGATCGTGGGCTGTATTCATATTTTAATTCTTTGCTGAAGGAAGTCAAATACGTATGTTTTCTACAAATTTCAAGAACATTGCAATTTCTCAAACCTGTTTTCCGATATCTGGATTCTCAAAACGAAATTTTATTGTGGAAAATGAAAGCACCAAGTGTCTTCTTTATTTTGATATATGTAATGGAAAAGAGGGCGTTAGTTTATTAATTGATATAAGTACAGGGCCATTTTATGCATAAGATGGCTCCTGCTCTTTACCCGAATATTTAAAATTGCAGTCAGAACTATCACAAAAACAGGCTTTTGAAATAATTCAATGAAGCACAGTTCTAGAAATTGTTCCATGCATTCGATAGCGACTAGGAGTCTCGGTCATAAATTTTGAATGAGATACTTGTAAGATAAGGCTTTCATATATTACATATATGTTACCTGTGACAACATTTTTCTAAATATATTATGAATTTTGGTCCAATGACCTTGAAGTTGTCCTACTTCTCAAAAAATTTAACATCACTTTTAATTTGGTCATAACTCTTGACTGAGAATAGATAGGGCTTTCATATTTTACAAGTACAATTCCTGTGACAGTTTCTTTCAAATCTTACCATGACTTTTGGTCCCCTGACCTTGACCTTAAAGTTTAACTTAGTTTCATTTTTTTTTTCATGGACTATAACTTTTGAATGAGAGAAGATAAAGCATTCATATTTAACTGTGCAACACTTAACTGTAACTAATTGTTTTTGAACATGCTATGATTTTTTATCGAATGACCTTGACCATGAAATTTCACTTAATCTAAAAAAAAACAACCAATTGAAAAACATTGTTTAGACCTTTTGAATGACAGAAGAAAGGGCAAGTGAATTACCTGTGCCAAGAAGTTTCTAAAAGCTATGATATTTAACACCATTTCTTTGACCTTCAAAGTTTGAACTAATTTTCAAAAACTTGATCATATTGCTGCAAACTTTTAAAGGAGAAGACAGAGCATTTGAGATTTGCTCAAAAGGAAAACTTTCACTTCTGAAACGGCAAAGATTCTTTTAGTCATGAACAATATAGGATAAGATGAAATCTGCACCCATTTCACTTTAAGATTCCATGTACTAAAACTTGATTGGAAATCATCAAGTTGTACTAGAGATGAAGTTGAAATGTGACATACATTTCAAAAAGACATAAAAAAATGTGGGAAAGAGTCTCTTTATAAACTCAAGATTACCTATCTTCATATTCATATTCAAATAATTAGGAAGAAATTAACACATTAATGCATGCTCAGGAAAATACATCATTATATTCAGTAGGTTATGATTACATGATATGAAGTATTTGGCAGTCCACATAGGTTAAAAGTGCTTGGATGGTCTGGAATTTAGCATGATAAGGCATTGTGTGGTGTATTTCTTATTTTATGTAAAAAAAAAATGCACATGCTTGCTTTAGCAATTTGTGGTTAAAAGCAGGAAAAAAAAAGATTTTCTTGCATTAACGTACATGTACTTGGTTCTTTTGTATTAATATTTCAGTAAATTCACTGTCCTAAGCTGAATACGTGCCTTTTTTGGTATCCAATTTTTGTTATTAAAATACTCTTAATTTTTTATTTAACCCTATGAAAACAGTTTTCAGTTCTCTAATAAGATTGCAATTGCTCACAATTTGGAAAATGAAGAAATTTTTTCTAAAAATTAATAACTTCTTCCAAATCTCCCTTTTTCAACATAATTGTACCATGCCAATTTAGGAATCAAGGATTTATTTCATCCTATATATTGAGAATCACTAAGTTTTGCAGAAAAAAGCAATCAATTAATTGCATGTGCATAAACTATTGGTTTAGGGAAAGAAGGGGACATAATTTGGATTTTTTTTTTCAAACCTTCATTTTTTGCGAGTGATGTCCCTGAAACAGTTATCACACACGCGGACTGGTTTTTTAGCCAGCGCGAGCCTCGCTTCTTTGGATGAGCAATCGTTACAGAATATATTTCCACAGTTTCTACAGTGATGCTAAAGAATATACAAAAAAGAAGAAACAATTACCAACACTTCAATGAATTTTATATCACAAAATCATTATGCATAGTATAAAATGTAAATCTGTATGTCAAATAACAAACATCATTTTAGATGCTAAACATCATGTCATTTTTTTTTTTTTTAATAAAATTACATCATGACATTTCTATATAAAATTAATAATGACTTTTTTTAATGACACCAGTTTAAAAAAACTAATTCTGGACAACCTGTTACATGAATAATGCAGCTTGGAATGTATTCAGCACCATAAAGATAGATACCGTAAATCTGGAAATTTTTTGCAGTAGATTCGCAAAATTTTGAAACGTAAAAATTAACCAACAGCATTTTGACCGGAATTTGCAAAATAAAATCGACTTCAAAATTTCCAAATTTATGGTAGTTAAACAATATTCCAACAAACATAAACATAGGTAAGAAATTATATAAGATCTCCATTCATTATTTGCTTGAGAAAAAAAAATTCCTAAAATATAGAAACATAAAATTAATGTAAAGTAATTTCTAAGTATCTTGCATCCACAAATCATTCATTTCAAACTAATTTTTCTTAAAAAGTATACCAGCCGTGTTACATGTAATTTCGCATTTTGTCTCCTTGTCCAAAAAATATAATTTTGCATGTTTTTAAAACCTGTAAAGTAAAAATCATGAAATAATAAAAATAGTTCTTATCAAATATATTTGAATAGATATATAAAATGCAAAGATCAGAAATTTAAAATAAAACTATCTTCAGTTCCTTCAATGCTCTACAATGCAATAATACTTAAATGCGATAACAGTATGCGATATTAACATACAATATGCTGCCTATGTATATCATAACATAATTGTGGATATGTAATTATAATTCATATATCCTACGCAAATTTTTACAAAAATAATAAAATTCTAAATTCTAAATCTTAACGGCAATTATTATCATCTTTTGCCAATTTCAATAAAACAATTGTCACACACTCGTACAGGTTTTTTGGACGACACAATTTTGGCCTCTCGTGAAGAACAGTCATTACAAAAAATGTTTCCGCAGTTCCGGCAATGATGCTGAAACCAAAGAATACTAAACATTTAGGTTTTTCTCAAAAATTGTAATTTTACAAAAAGCAGGAACCTCAGCACTGGAATCCTACAAGAAACCTAAAGCAAATTCTTTAAAACAAATTTGTCTCATTATGAAGGCAAAGTGAAAAAATAAAGGAAATTTTGATTAAGCATCAGGAAGGGACAAGGAAAAAGCTTTACATTTACTGCAAGAAATGGGAATTTAAAATGTGGGCATAATACACAATAGTAATAAATTGTGGGGTGGACTTATATGAAGAAATGTGTGTGTGAATGAACAACTGACTTACCCGTCTGACAGTGACAGAGAATCCCTTATTACATCCCATACACTCTTTGACATCGTTGTCATCCGCCCATTTCCTACTGCTCACCTTTGTAGTGGTGATCTATAACACAAAAAAATCAAATGTAAGGTTCTATATCCTTCAAAGCCTCTATTCAGTTTTGTCTCCTTTGCAAGCTAGCTCTTACGTCAAAAAATTTAATGAAAATAAGAAACGTAATCTTTCTTAATAGCAACACTGGTTACATTTTAATAAGAATGAACATACATTATCAGTATACTTTTTTCATGTCTATAGACAAAATTTGCAAAAGCAATGAATAAATTCTCTGGCATGACTTGTCTTAGTCTATAGATGTATTCATTACAATTCAAAAAAACCTGAATCTAAATCTTTCATTTTTCTCTTTCTTATCTTATTTCATTTTCTATACTCTCGTCAAGCAAGAAGCACATGAACTAATGGCTATAAAAGACTATGTTGACAGGAACTAAAATTCTAAGTCTGCAACACTTCCCAGTAAGTATGTTTAACTTTTGATGAGAAGAACAATCTAGAATGGTTTTATGTGCTTTAATATACAGTATTATCTAATGACCAAACTAAACTGGTACCTGTAGAGACTGGTTCTCTCTCCCTAGTTCCTGTAAAGCCGCCTGAGTATCGTCTAGTTTACGTTTCAGATCTGTTGACTTCTGTCTCAATTTTTCACATTCTTCTTCACTTGTTAAACATCTGTATTGTATAAATATTAAATGTGCTGTTAATTAAGGTTCTTGTTTTTTGGGGGGGGGGGGGGGTATTGTTAACGTACCAGACAAAATATACTCTGTTACAAAATGTGTAACTCTACTGCATCCCACATCCCACTATGTTGTTGATATTTAATTAAAATTCACATTCAATCAGGTTAGAATTGAATTAGTTTTCTGTTGCTTTTAATTATTAATTTATCTATTAAATATCATTTCCATTCATTCATCAACAGAATGAGCCTTATGTTTTTAAATCTGCTATAAAGCTTTCTACAGATTTCCCTGCTTCAGAATGTTAGGTAGTGCATGTAGACATCATTTAAAATAAACATGTACGTCAATAATAATGACTTATTATATGATCTATTTTTTATCAACCAGACAGAATGTATACCTGATACATGTAACTCACCTTTCAAGTAAAATTCTTCTTTCATCATTGTTATTTTCTAATTTGGCCTCCATTTCTGCAAAAAATTTAAGTCTAAAGTACCATATTTGTTTTTAATGCATATATTTTCATTGCAATAACTTATCCAACTTCCTCTGTTCTTAAAAATTATCTTTCTTGAGAAATGAGTTATAATTAAGAGGACCACATTTCTCTACTCTGAAATCTGAATTAATAACTGAGCTGAACATTAAGTTAACTTATTAGCCTCAGGGTTATCTCATCTGATTGATCAATCAGTTGACTCACCAAGTTTCTCCCCTATTACGTGTAGATTTTCATTACCAAGTTTTCTCCTCTGAGTTGATTGTTTAATTGATTTACAATGTACCATGTTTCTCCCTCTGAGATATTCAGCGAGTTGACTCAACAAGTTTCTCCCCTATGGGTTATTCATTGAGTTGACTTACAAGGTTTCTCCCCTCTGAGTTAATCATTGAGTTGACCTACTTAGTTTAGCCCTTTGAGTTGATCATTGAGTTAACTAACCAAGTCTCTCCCCTCTGAGTTGATCATTGAGTTAACTTATCTTTTTTTTTTTTCATCTGAGTTGTTCTTAGAGTTTACTTACCAAGTTTCTCTCCCTGACTTGATTTTTGAGTTGACTCACCTAGTTTCTCCTACCAAGTTTTTCTCCTCTGAACTGATCATCGAGTTAACTTACCAAGTTTCTTCCCCCTGAGTTGCTTTTTGAGTCGACTCACCTAGTTTCTCCCCTCTGAGTTGATCGTTGAGTTTGTTCGCCTCGTCGTAAGCTGTCTGAGTGGACACAAGATCTCCTCGTATAGTGGTCAAGTTCTCATTTAGAACTGACATCTGAACTTCGAACTTTGCCCTTTCTTCATCCGCTTGTCTCTGAATGGCCTCACGCTCTTCTTCAGCAGCAGTCTAATGAAAACAGAATGCGGATCAGCATTGAATTGAATACTGTAAACCAACTTTTATTCATGACCCCTTTATTTCGCCTTATACCAGGGGTTAACCAGTTCGCGATGATTAATTTTTGCGATCAAGCCTTTTTTGGATCTGTTATTAATAAAAACAGAGACTTTAAGGCTTGTTTCATGGTGAAAAATATTTGTGATGATGAGAATCTCACGAAACTTGCGAAAATTTCTAATATGCAAATAAAAGTTGGTTTACAGTACTAAATTAATACTGTATACTGATGATAAACCAAATTTTTGCAACACCTTTGTTTGAAAAATAGTTATTTCATATTTATTAGCAAGATACTGTAAAGTCTCATATTTTCAAGGACTATATGAACTTTATGAACTAGCTTGCCACTTTAGAGGAAATAACATGCAGCAATTCAACATTTGTCTGTTGTAAGGAAATGTATTAAGGCACGTAAATATAATTAACTGATCTATTACTATAATCTGATAATTGTTTGAAATAGTTAATACTTTAATAATGATCAACTTGTCCATTTTTGATGTCATATGAATGGCCAACTTTCAGTCAACTAGTACAATGTATGTGGGTGTTGATCATAATTATAGCATAAAATAGTTTTATATATCCTGTTTTATTTTTAGTGATTACAATGTAGAATGCAAAGTCATGCATGTACCTGTACTAACATTAGTCATATAAGGCCTTCTTAGTGAGGGGATGTCTGTGTGTGTGAGGGTAAGGCAGGGGATGTGCGTCTCTGTGTGAGAGGGTAAAGGAGGGGATGTGCGTCTCTGTGTGAGAGGGTAAAGGAGGGGATGTGTGTCTCTGTGTGTGAGGGTAAAGGAGGGGATGTGTGTCTCTGTGTGTTAGGGTAAGGCAGGGGATGTGTGTCTCTGTGTGAGTGAGGGTAAAGGAGGGGATGTGTGTCTCTGTGTGAGTGAGGGTAAAGGAGGGGATGTGTGTCTCTGTGTGTTAGGGTAAGGCAGGGGATGTGTGTCTCTGTGTGAGTGAGGGTAAAGGAGGGGATGTGTGTCTCTGTGTGAGTGAGGGTAAGGCAGGGGATGTGTGTCTCTGTGTGTGAGGGTAAAGGAGGGGATGTGTGTCTCTGTGGGAGTGAGGGTAAGGGAGGGAATGTGTTTCTTTGTGTGTGAGGGTAAAGGAGGGGATGTGTGTCTCTGTGTGAGTGAGGGTAAGGCAGGGGATGTGTGTCTCTGTGTGTGAGGGTAAAGGAGGGGATGTGTGTCTCTGTGTGAGTAAGGGTAAGGGAGGGAATGTGTTTCTTTGTGTGTGAGGGTAAAGGAGGGGATGTGTGTCTCTGTGTGTGAGGGTAAAGGAGGGGATGTGTGTCTCTGTGTGTAAGCTAGGGTAAAGGAGGGGATGTGTGTCTCTGTGTGAGTGAGGGTAAGGGAGGGAATGTGTTTCTTTGTTTTAACAATGTATTCTTTTGATAGAGACTGGTTCTCTTGGTTAGCACAGCACACCTAATATTTCAGAACCTGCATCCTCAGAGATTGCCTAATGTTCATGATACTTTACATAATTTTAAAGTTTGATACAAAGAAGAATACTAGTTTGGTTGTTTTCACCTTTTGAGTCTAAATTTTGCTTTATCAAGCTGTGCTATCTACCCATTAGAGCATTATTTTTGATCCACTCAAATTTAGCTTCTAGGACATAATGTGAAGAAACTAGGGATGTCAACGAGTAACCGGTTAACCGGGTACTCGATCGAACGTCCGAGTATCGAATACTGAAATCGGTACTCAGTTTCTCGGATGTATATTTTTGAATATTTCTAATCTTATTTATTAATGCATTAAACAATCTGTTTTAAAACGTAAAATGCTCAATGCACTTGTACATACAGTAATTAGGGTTTACAACGACTCTAAATGACCGTTATTGCCTGTGGCAGTGTTTATACAGTAATTTTCGTGACCAAGTACCTGGGGTACCTGACTTTTCTCACCTTCGGCTGCCTTCTTCCCTTATTTTTGGTTTGGCTTTAATTATTTGTTTTCACTGAACATCGTTTAAGATCCATTATGTTTAAATAAATGAGATAATTTTGTCAATTCTACGAAAAGTCGTAAATTCTCGGGAAAAAGCGGATGATATTACACGTGCAATTGTTGATATGTTTGTGTTTGATTACATGCCAATACAACTGGTTACAGGCAAAGGCTTTAAAAAAACTGATGTCCATTGTTGCATCAAAGTGCAAAATACCGTCCCATAATACCATATAAATCTCGGATCGAACAAGTGTACTAAAATCGTAAATCCGCGCTGTTAGGAGAACTTGATCAAGTTCAAGTTGATACTGTACGTAGCTCTGACGACTGATACCTGGTCGTCAAATGTGACAAAGAGTTACATTACAATTACAGAGCCGATTATTTCTTTAAACAAAAACACTGTGAACAACTTATGATTTTATTTCTTGTGTTTATCTGATAAATAAATTGAATTCAAAAATTGTTATATTAAATTTCGTCAGGCACGAAGTGCTCATCATTGTTACAACAGAAATACATTTACGGATAAGCCTCCTATCAGAGCATCTAGTTTTATTTCTACAAGAGTTTACAATGTTTTACAGTCTTCAAATTACTTGTTCATATTTATTTACACTTTTACCGAGTACCCGGGTACTTGATCGGAAAAACATCCGAGTAACCGAGTACTGAAAATTGACCGATTTGACATCCCTAGAAGAAACCTATCGAGCAAGACAAAATTTCAGCAATTTTAAATTTAATCTAAATGTAAACAATCTGATGGACACCGAACAGCAGATTGGACTACGAAGAGAAGATACAGTTTAACTTTGGTATCTCTAACATTGCAAGTTGATGTGCAAGATTCTTATTCTCTAAGTATTTCACCCTTGATATCTCAAATCCTCCAATACATGTATCTTGAGGCAATCTCTCAGCCCCATTGCTTATGAGATAACAAGATTTTACTGTATTTTGTGTATCTTTTTTAAGTTTGGTGCAATGAAAATCATTTCGGTATACAAAGTTATACTGTATACCATGTAAGTGGAAATTTTAGCGAGAGGCAAATTTAGCGATTTGTCCTTAAAAATTGATACATTGTAATTAATTTTTAACGAGATGTAATTTTAGCGATTTTAAAAAGCTCATTAAAGCAACTAATACAAATAAAGCGCAATTAAATTTTAGTGGTATTCAATTTTAGCAATCTTGGCACCCTCGCTAATAATGCCAAAATTATATCCTCACTAAATATTCTGCTAATATGGTAGTTCTTTACCAGTTTAGTGTGCAGTTTGGTGCTTTCTTCTCGCAAGGTCTGTTGTGTGTTTCTAGATGCCTCTAATTCCTCTTTTTGTTTAGACTTCACCTAAAATTAATTTTTAAAAAACTTCAATCCAGAAGGGTTCTTGTACACAATTTATTGTCTTGGTCATATTTTATATAAACAGTAATGTAAAAACGTGAATATTTACTGTTTAATACATGTGATAACAAGTTTCTAAAAGACTTAGTTTTAGCAGGATACAAGTTACTGTGCTAAAAATTCACAAAGGCAATTTCTAATATGATTTAGTCACATTTACATCTGACCAGTTTTATTTCAATCAATTTTCAATTTCAATCATCTTTCATTTTTACCTTATATGGTAAAAACACTCCTACCTGTTCTAGTTGTTGGTTAAGATCTTTAATTTGATTGGACAATTCCAGTTTCTGGCTAATAAGGAGATCTTTAGCCTCTTCAAGACTTTTAACTTCCTGATAATGAGATTAAATGGTTAATACATTAAAATTAACCCAGTTATCAATAAAATATGACAAATGAATGTAGGTCATGATGGCCTATTTCACCCTTCATCATTGCAGCTCCTTTGGTGTCTCAAATTAAGACCTAAAATATTGAATTCCAGTCACATATCAAACACACATGCCTTTGTTTTAAAAGATGAAAAATTTATAGTTATCTCCTATTCACATGGAGAGTTTAATTCAATACATGTATATCAAAACTGTTCAGTGCAGTGTCTAGCAGTACATAGGTGATAGGCATTTGTATTATACACAGAAGGTAAGAGGTATATTATCAGTAATTGATTGGTTTAACTTGAGGCCCTGACCTGTTTCCCCTCTGACTTTTACAGTGACTATTATATTATCAGTAATTGATTGGTTTTACTTGAGGCCCTGACCTGTTTCCCCTCTGACTTTTACAGTGACTATTATATTATCAGTAATTGATTGGTTTTACTTGAAGCCCTGACCCGTTTCCTCTCTGACTTTTACAGTGACTATAATATTATCAGTAATTGATTGGTTTTACTTGAGGCCCTGACCTGTTTCCGCTCTGACTTTTACAGTGACTATTATATTATCAGTAATTGATTGGTTTTACTTGAGGCCCTGACCTGTTTCCGCTCTGACTTTTACAGTGACTATTATATTATTGGTACTTGATCAGTTTAACTTGAGGTCCTGACCTGTTTCCTCTCTGACTTTTACAGTGACTATTATATTATTGGTACTTGATCAGTTTAACTTGAGGTCCTGACCTGTTTCCTCTCTGACTTTTACAGTGACTATTATATTATTGGTACTTGATCAGTTTAACTTGAGGTCCTGACCTGTTTCCTCTCTGACTTTTACAGTGACTATTATATTATTGGTACTTGATCAGTTTAACTTGAGGCCCTGACCTGTTTCCGCTCTGACTTTTACAGTGACTATTATATTATTGGTACTTGATCAGTTTAACTTGAGGTCCTGACCTGTTTCCTCTCTGACTTTTACAGTGACTATTATATTATTGGTACTTGATCAGTTTAACTTGAGGCCCTGACCTGTTTCCTCTCTGACTTTTACATTGACTATTATATTATTGGTACTTGATCAGTTTAACTTGAGGCCCTGACCTGTTTCCGCTCTGACTTTTACAGTGACTATTATATTATTGGTACTTGATCAGTTTTACTTGAGGCCCTGACCTGTTTCCTCTCGGACTTTTCTTTATCCAGACTCTTGGTCAGGTTCTCTATATCTTTTTCGTAGGAATCACTGGTGATCTTTGTCTCTCCGTATTTTCTTTCTAATTCCTCCACTTCTGATTCCAAACTTTCCTGAAATTGACAAGCAGCAGCTGACAGTATTAATTGTGAAACACCTTACATAGTACTTTGTGTACTCTGCTCTGCCAAGAACCTATATGTTGTATTATCCACACATCCTTAATATTTGAATACACAAATCTAAATACATGATAAATATATAAAGGTATCTGTCTCTCTACTTGCACTAATTTAATGTTTAAAGAAGAAGGTATGGTTTGGACTTTATTGTGCCCTAAAAATTTTATATTCTTAAAAAATTATGAAATTGGCTTTAGCATGAGTTGAGTGATGAATATGATAATTTAAAATCATTAAAGAATATGGCACGAAAGAGGACTATTCTGGAAATATGACGTCATAAATATGGTGCATTTCTAAGTTTTATGCAAAAAAGCCTCAAAACGATTCATTTCTGAGCTTATTTTCCTTTCACAAATAGTATCTGCAGCCATCGCCCACATCAATTTTTGGATATATTGTGTAAAATGCTTTGAAAATTCACAAATGCATGCACTGTATGTTTTCTGAATGAAAATTCAACTGAAAATTGATGTTTTCTGCAACTTTTAAAGAAAATTACGGTAAATGCACAAGTTCATGACATCACAATTAGCACTTAAGAGGTCATATTGGAAAAACAATTTGCATGTTTTTACTGCATGGAATTTCAATAATTCAGAAAGGATGAAGTTAAGTTTCTTACATCACTTCTAAATTTTAGAAAAATACAGTGTTTTGTATGGAAACCGTACCTTGTTCTTTGACTATGTACCTTTTCTCCTTTGTATTTCTCTGCTTTCTCTTTGAATTCTGACAGTTCTTTGTCTAACTGAACCATCTGTGTATTCATGGCACTCCGAATCTGAATTTAATATAGAAAAAATAATTTTTACATGTAATAGGGGTGAATCATTTACATGTGTATATAAATCCTAATAACCATAAGTTAGCATATACATGTACAAATTTGCATTGCTGCAATATGTACATATCAGTTCCCAATTATGCTCATAATCACATTCCATAGGCATACTGTATTTATCTTTTTAAAACTACTTCTGTAGAATCATTTGAATTTACTTGGGTCACTTTTTCTAAATACATGTACTGTGTGATAGTTTCAAATTTACTGGATTGTAGGAATGTAATATTGTGAGCAAATATCTCTATTTTTTATGAAAGACATTGCAAGTAGATCATAATTCTTGACCATTACATGTATGTGTCTGTCTGAGTAAAAGATCAAAGAAATCCAAAACAAATTAGACCCCCATGTAATTTAATGATTTCCCTCTATTGAACCTTGCTGGGCTTTAAAAACAGACATTTTTTGCAGCTTTCCTTTACTATGCCAAAAGATATTTAAAATGAGTTTGCAGTTCAATTAAATTTTTCCAAAGTGTATTTCAACCTCCATTTATCAAATCCTAAGACATCTCAAAAGTTTTTTTCTCAGTATCATCATTTAAAGATAATGAGATTTGACTTTACTTAATTGCTTTGCCTAAAGTTCGCCTTTTCTATACCTCACTGAGCTCATCAAATGACTGGTTGAGTTCCGTCGTTTTTTCTTTGGAGTCAGTTAGCTCCCTTTGAAGATCTTCCATCTTCCTTTGAAGATCTGTATTTTCTGATTTCAGTCCTTCAGCTTCCTTAACAGATTTCTCTGACTTCTCTTGGAGGTCCTAAAGAGTGAGAAATAATTATAGGATTTTTTATGTTGTTTATCTTGGCTACTGTTTACATGTATATGTATAACACCCTTCCCCGCAGTCAC